>NW_026589447.1:952893-983010 GCF_907164565.1 Psammomys obesus | reverse complement strand
GAAAAAGAAAGGTACGCAAATCCCTAAAGTCTGTTTTATGTTGGCCAACTTCTCCTGAGCATAATCCCTGGCCTGGTGTGTGGTCGATATACCCAGTGTTACTCCACTGAAAAAGAATGTTTTTTCCAACTCCTAGAAGCTATCAATTGCAAATAGCTTCTTGGTTAGGAGTGAGATTGCACTCACTTCCTTGTCTCCATTCTGAGATGTTTGTCTGGCTTGAATTTGTGTGGACCTTCCACACGTAGTCACAGTCTCTGTGAGTTTTTAGGTGCTACCAATCCTATTGTATCTAGAAGACACTATTTTCTTAGAGTCATCCACTCCCTCTGGCTTGTACATTTTTTCACTTAGTCCCCCACATAGGCCCCTGAGTCTTGAGGGGGGTTGTTTAATAGTTGTCTGTACCAAATATTACCTGAAGCACTTTGAATATAGCACTAAATTTTATTTTATTTAATCCAATGAGTATTATCATAATTATTGTATGGTATCATACAATAATATCCATAATATAATTTCATGTTATCCATTGTAATATATGATATACTATTATAATCCCCATCCTACAGATAAAGAAGCTTGTGAAAAGGGTGCATAAGTAACTGGACTAAGAAACTTATAAACTATTCTTTCAAGAAGTTTATATAGAATACTAAGAGAACAGTAATTCATATAGAAGCAGGATGTTTGGATCTTGTGTTGTTGTTAGAGGCAGTATTGAATGCCTTTGTGATTTGAGGAAAGAAGCCTGAAAGAGAGTGAAGATGTTTGATCTCACCAAAAGGGCATGAGGGGATACATCAAGAAAGCATATATATTCAGCTTTTCCCAAGAAAAAGACACCTTTCTTTTTCCTTTTCCTGATTTTAATAATAGTTATTATAATATAGATGCATTTTTACTTTACTAATTTAGTATTATCCTTGCTCACCTAAAAATTACTAGTTTTAACCCATCTGCTTCACCAGTAGCAATCCATCTGCTTTCATTTTTTCCTTTACTGTTTGAGGATTTCCTTCATATATGTAATGCATTTTGATCAAATCCACACCTGTCCTCCCATCCAGTTCTTCCCCTATCACCCAACTATTTTTTATTTCCCAACTTCACGTGAACTTTTAAAAAGCTCACTGAGTACCCTTGGTGCTGCCTGTGTGCATGTGCGTGTGTAGGACCATCTACTGGGGCAGAGGTAGCCAGCCCCTCAGGAGGAGCAAATCCTACAGAAAACTTATTGTCCTTCCCTGAGAAGCCATCAGTTGCCAATAGCTCCTCAGCTAGCGGTGGAACTTCATGAGTCCCTCCCCAATCCATTCTGGGATGGTAGCTGACTTGGGTGTGAATGCAGCCACTGCCGCTATGCGTTCATGTATGCAACAGTGCTAGCATGCCTACTACTGATATCTACTACCTCCGGGCCTTACAAGCTTTCTGCCCTTGCCTCCCCCCAATGATCCCGAGCCTTGGGAAAAAGAGCCTTTGGTGTGGTTGTCCCATTTAGACCCGAGCAATCCACAGTCTCTTGCTTTCTTCCTGCTGACAAGTTGCGAGTCTCTATTTATTACCATACACTGTGAAAAGAGGCTTTTCTGACATTGCTAGAGAACAAAATAGTATAGCAAGCTTCTTGTTACTCTGGCTCTTACAATCTTTCTCTTCCCTCTTCTGCAATGATCCTTGAGCTTTAGATGCAGGAGTTGTGTTGTAGATGTATAGACTGTGGCTGGGCAATACACAGTCATTTGTTCTCTGCATTTTGATTGGTTGTGGCTTTCTATAATGATCCCCATGTGTTGGAAGAAGCCATTTCTTTGATGAGGGGTGAGAGGTACACTTGCCTGTGTATATAAGAATAAATACTTAGAATGAAGTTAGAAATTATGCTCTTTTAGTAAACTGGTGGTTGTAATTTTTCCTCCAAAAATCCCTGACTTCACTAGCTCTGGGTAGCTGGCTAGGTTTCCAGTATCAGGCATGATCTACCTCTAGTTGAGCAGGCCTTAAGTCCAATTGGGGAGTCGTTGGTTACCATCAAGGTATGTGTACCACCATTGCACCTTTAGGAGTATCTTGCCACGCGCTAGTTGTTGTTTTACTTCATAGGCTTCATAGTTGGATAGAATTATTGGCTGCTTCCTTCCATTGGAGGTTTGTATGACATTTCTGGTACCATGAGAGATAATCCTCAGGAAGGAGGCTTTCAGGTTAGGATAAGCTCAGAGTCTCTGGGTTCTGTATTCAAAGACACGGTGTCTTCAGCAATAGAGACTTACCTTTGACCTTTGGGAGGCAACCAGGGACAAGTACAATATTGTATAATGTTTTTAAGAACTTCTTGGACAACTCTGACCAACTACTCAAAAAGGAGTTTCTCATGCCAGGTGCCTACTATTGGGGTTTTTGTTAAACAGTCTATGGTTCTTGGGAGTATTGTCATCCCAGGTGAGAATTTTTTATTTAAACTATTTATACATATATATGTACACCCAGACATATATATTATGCTTAATATAAATAGATAAATAATATGGTTCCTAATGCTGCACTTATGAAGTCTCAACAACATGACTGCCTAGGAAAGGGCCTGGACAAAGATGACACTAGTAGTCATGCTAACATGGAAGGAGAAAAATCTCATGGTGGCCTCAACCCTAGACAAACAACCTCAAGTAACTAAGGAATGAGAGTGGGAAAAACAGTCTTCCCCAGGGAAGAACCCCACAAACTGGTTAGCCAATACCAAGAGATTAGCCTTGAAATAATTAATAATAATAAGACTCCCTGAGCTCTGCCCAGAGTTTGGCTGTGAGTCTCAGCACCTGCTTTGATCCACTGTTGGGTGGAGTTTTTCAGAGGAAATCTATGGTAGGCTCCTGTCCTGTTCTCTCCCTTCATCCACTTCCTAGCGTCTATTCTATTTGCCCTTCTGAATGAAAATCAAGCATTCTCCTTAGGTTCCTCCTTGTTGTTTAGCTTCTTTAAGTCTGTGGATTTTAGTATGGTTACCCTATTTTACATGGCTAATATCCACTTATATGCCATGTGCTTCTTTCTGAGTCTGGGTTACCTCACTCAAGATGATCTTTTCTAGTTCCATTCATTTGCCTGAAATTTTCAAGTTTTTAATAGCTGAGTAGTATTTCATTGTGTGAATGTACCACATTTTTTTAATCCATTCTTTGGCCGAGGGACAGTTAGAGCTCAGGGAGTCTTATGAAAGAGTGAGGGGATAGAAGGACCCAGAAAGGAAAGGAGCTCCACAAGGAGACCAACAAAGCCAACAAATATTGGCCCAGAAGGGGCTGCAGAGACTGATACACCAACAAAGGGCCAGGCATGGAGAACACTTAGACCCCCTGCTCAGATGTACCCAATGGGCAGCTCAGTCTCCATGTGGGTATCTTAGTAAGGGGAACAGGGAATTTCTGAGCCATGGACTCTGTTGCCCACTCCTTGAGCACTTCAGCCTGGCAGGGCAGCCTTGCCAGGCCACAGAAAAGAGGATGCAAGCATTCCTGATGAGACTTGACACTAGGGTCAGATGCTAGGGGAGGAGGGATCCCTCTTTCTCAGGACTAAGGGAAGGGATAGGGGAGAAAAGGGAGGGAGTGTGTGACTGAGAGGAGATGAAGGATAGGGTAATAATTGGGATGTAAATTAATACATTATAAAAATAAATTTAAAAATAAACAATAAATAATAAAAATAACATGCAGACTGAGAAGGTTGTACTTATACATTTAGGAATATATATACATATATATAACAACAATCAAAAAATTTGAATTTGAGAGAGAGCTAAGGATGATTCATGAGAAGGGTTGGAGGGAGGAAAGAGAACATGAGAAAACAATGTAATTATAATTTAATTTCAAAAAATAAAAATATGTATAGACTTAAAAAAAGAAGTTTCTCTGATGAGAACTGAAAGATGAACTAATATATGGATATAATGATAAGAATTTAGTGGCAGTTTATTAATATGTTCATTTCGCACAATTGCTGATTTGCAGAGTTTAGTGGTGGGGGTCTCCCCTAAGGCCTATGACCTCTCCAGTCACAGGTTTTTGGCTAGTTAACAGTACCAGGCATAAGTTTTGAATTTTGGAGTGGACCAAATAAATCCAATAAGAAAAGTGCTTAGTTATTCCCATAACATTCATGCCACTATTGTACCAGAGGGTCATATCTTGCCAGGCCACTCATTATTGTAGCATTCCAGGTACACAGTTGTGTAAGCCTGTTAGTCTTAGTCTTAATAGTGTGTGTGTGTGTGTGTGTGTGTGAGAGAGAGAGAGAGAGAGAGAGAGAGAATGTGTGATGTGCTGCGTGGCTTGGTCCTGGAAACCAGACTGTGGCGGCAAGGGTAAAGAAAGAAGAGACACGCGTACAGAAAAGTTGAGGTCAGGTAGGACATGTGTGCTCTGATGGAATGGCACCAATTACTGCACAACAACATGAAACCCCAGGCTATTGTGGACAGCACAAGGGGAGGAGTTAGCTAGTCTTGGTAGGAGGTCTCTGTAGGAGACCAAAGTCAGGCTAGAAATATCCCGAGGTGGGAAGCTGAATTTACTAGTTTTTGCACACACTGGGCCAATTGTTCACAAACACATGACCTTGCACACACTGTCAACACCAAGTGTAAACACTTGGACCAGAAGACGGTTTTATCATCTCTCCGAGTCTCATGGGGAGGAGGATTGGAGGGGGTTTGTCATTCCCACGGGTCTGAGGCATTGCTCCTTGACATGATTATACCCATGACAAACAATATATATTTTATGTATATGTACCCAGCATTTCACCCACTCTTTGCACATTTACTCAAGGCTTCTTAGGGTTCCCACAGGCAATAGTGAAATTTGATATCAGATATTATGATGCCTCCAGCATTGCTCTTTTTGATCAGGATTGATTTGGCTATTTAAGAGTGTTTTGGGTGCTTTGATTTAAATTTTGAGATTGTTTCTTGGTCTCCTGTGAAACCTTTTTTTTTTTTAATTGCAAACTGTTTATTTTCCTACAACTCTTTAAAAACCTCGATAAGCTTTTACTTTTTATAATTTTATTTTATTAATTGTACTTTATTCATTTTGTATCCCACCATAAGCATCTCCCTCCTCCCTTCAAAGTCCCACCCTCCCTCCCCCTTTTTCAAGCATGCCCCTCCCCAAGTCCACTGATAGCGGAGGTTCTCCTCTCCTTTCTGATCTTAGTCTATCAGTTCTCTTCAAAAGTGGCTGCATTGTCATCTTCTGTGGCCTGGTAAGGCTGCTCCCCGGTGAGGGGAAGGTGATCAAAGAGCAGGCCAATCAGATTATGTCAGAGGCAGTCCCTCTTCCCATTACTAGGTAACCCACTTGGACACTGAACTGTCCTGTGCTACATCTATGCAGGGGTTCTAGGTTATCTCCATGCCTGGTACTTGGTTGGAGTATGAGTCTCTGGGAAGACCCCTGTGTTTAAATTTTCTGGTTCTGTTGCTCTCCTTTTGGAGTTCCTGTCCTCTCCAGATCTTAATATTTCCGACTTGTTACATAAGATTCCATGCACTCTGCGCAACAGTTGGCCATCAGGCTCAGCGTCTGCTTTGATATTCTGCAGGGCAGAGCCTTTCAGAGGCCCTCTGTGGCAGGTTTCTAGGTTGTTTCCTGTTTTCTTCTTCTGATGTCCATCCTCTTTGCCTTTTAGGATAGGGATTGAGCTTTTTAGTCAGGGTCCTCTCTCTTAATTAATTTCTTTAGATGTACAGATTTTAGTAGGTTTATCCTATATTACATGTCTATATGAGTGACTATAAACCATGTGTGTCTTTCTGCTTCTGGGACAGTTCGCTCAGGATGATCCTTTCCAGGTCCCACCATTTACCTGCAAATTTCATGATTTCCTTATTTTTCATTGCTGAGTAATACTCCATTGTGTAGATGTACCACAATTTCTGTATCCATTCTTCAGTTGAGGGGCATCTGGGCTGTTTCCAGCTTCTGGCTATTACAAATAAAGCTGCTACAAACATGGTTGAGCAAATGTCCTTATTGTGTACTTGAGCCTCTTTTAGATATATGCCTATATGCCTAGGAGTGGTATGGCTGGATCTTGAGGAAGCGCTATTCCTAGTTGGCTGAGAAAGCGCCAGATTGATTTCCAGAGTGGTTGTACAAGTTTACATTCCCACCAGCAATGGAGGAGGGTTTCCCTTTCTCCACAGCCTCTCCAGCATGTGTTGTCACTTGAGTTTTTCATCTTGGGCATTTTGATAGGTATAAGGTGAAATCTCAGGGTCGTTTTGATTTGCATTTCCCTGATGGCTAATGACGTTGAGCATTTTTTTAAGTGTTTCTCTGCCATTTGATATTCCTCTACAGAGAGTTCTCTGTTTAGCTCTGTTGCCCTTTTTTTATTTGGAGTACTTGTTATGTTGCTTTTCAGCCTCTTTTTTTTATTATTTAAATTTTTATTTTTCTTTTTAGTTACAATTTGTTAACTCTGTGTCCCAGCTGTATCCCGCTCCCTCATTCCCTCCCCCTCCCCAACTCCCTCCCTGGTCTCCTCCCTGCCCCTTTCCAAGTCCACTGATAGGGGAGGACCTCCTCCCCTTTCATTTGACCCTGTTTTATCAGGTATCTTCAAGGCTGGCTGCAAAGTCCTCCTCTGTGGCCTAACAGGATTGCTCCTCCCCTGGGTGGGGGGAGGTCAAAGAGCTTGCCCTTGGGATCCTGTTAGAAATAGTCCTTGTTCCCCTTACTTTGGAAAACTACTTGGTTACTGAGCTACCATGGGCCACATCCAAGCAGAAGTTCTATGTTATATCCATAGATGCTCCTTGGTTGAGTGTCAGTCTCAGAAAAGACCCTGTGCCCGGATATATTTGGTACTTGTAGAGCTCCTATCCTTTCCATATCATACTAACTCCCCTTCTTTCATATGATTCCCTGCACTCTGCCAAGGTTTGGTTATGAGTCTTTGTGTCTGCTTTGAAACACTGCTAGGTAGAGTCTTTCAGATGCCTTTTGCGGTAGACTCCTGTCATATGTTCAATGCACATCCCATTTGTCTTTCCAAATGAGGATTGATCATCTTCACCCATGTCCACTTTCTTGATTATCTTCTTTAGGTGTGTAGATTTCATTATGTTTATCATATCTTGTAGGTCTATATAAGTGAGCATATACCAAGTGCGTCTTTCTCCTTCTGGGATACCTCACTCAGAATGATCTTTTCTAGATCCCACCATTTACCTGCAAATTTCATGATTTCCTTGTTTTTGATTGCTGAGTAGTATTTCATTGTGTAAAAATGGAATTCTGTATCCATTCTGTATCCATTCCTCTGTTGATGGACATCTGGGTTGTTTCCAAGTTCTGGCTATTACAAATAAAGCTGCTACAAACATGGTTGAGCAAATGACCTTGTGTATTTGAGCAAATTTTGGGTATATACCTAGGAGTGGTATAGCTGGGTCTTGAGGTAGCACGACTCCTGTGAAAACTTAATTGGATTTCTGGTGGTAATTACATTGACTCTTTAGATCCTTTTCAACAATATAGCCATTGCATAATATTGATTCTGTCAATCCATGATTATGGGATGTCTTTCCATCTTTTAGTGTGTGCTTCAATTTCTTTCTTCTTGTTTAACTTTTCATTTATTTCCATTTAGTTTCTTTCACTTCCTTTACCATGTTTATTCTGAGTTATTTTGTTTGAGGATCTTACAAATCCCCCTTAGCTTTTTCATCACAATTATCATATTGGTAAAATAAAAAAATAAGTTATTGATGTTTGTGTTTTGACTTTGTAGGCCCCTACTTTGTTGAATGCATTATCAGATCTCAGAATTCTCTGGAAGAATTATTTTAATTAATTTACTTTTTATATTAATTACAGGTTATTCACTTTGTATCCCAGCTGTGGCCCTCTCCCTCCTCCCCTCCCAATCCCATTCTCCCTTCCTCTTCTCTTATGCCCTTCCCCCAGTGTGGACTGGGGGAAGGATAGGGGAAGTCCTCTTCCCCTTCTTCCATCTGACCCTAGCCTATCAGGTCTCATCAGGACTGGCTGCACTGTCTTCCTCTGTGGCCTGGTAAGGCTGCTCCCCCGTCAGGGGGAGGTGATCAAAGTGTCTGACAGAACTTTTTAGTGTCTTTTCAATGACAGGATCATATCATCTACAAATCAGTTTGTAGGGACACATCAAAATCTTCTAAAAAGGTAACTACTAAGATCTGCTGAGAAGAGCAGACAGCCCACATCAGGTAAATGATATGATAGAGAATTTTTTGCTAAGCAAAGGGGAGGCCAGGAGTAGATAAGGAAATTTGAGGAAAATATTCAATAAGGACTGCTCAGTGTTTATCATGGCTAAAATGATAGCAGTTGCTAATTTCTGGATTCTATCCCAAGCCTACTGTCTAAAGATGAGTTCTAGCACCTGCATTTCAACGAACTTTAAGAGTGCTTTTGATGACATCTAAGTGTGAGAAACAGACTGATATCTGAGATACACAGACTTCAAAAGATAACAAAAGCTGAGTTTACAGTTAAAGACAAAGACAGAGGGGTAAAATTTCCTCTATGATCTGTTACTTTTAAATAACCCCCACCACTCCTAAAGATTTTGATGCTGGTGGCCTTTGTAACACCTGAGAAAGTCTACCTCTAAGGTGACAATGTGAATGTGGGCTTTGGGTCTACAATCATTTTAAATACAGGTAAATATGTCACCTATGAAACCTTTGGCAAATGAATTAACATATCTGAAAATATGGCTGGGAATCGTGGTGGTGAATGCACTTCACCACTCTGTTGTAAGAATTAAATAAAAGTATATATGCAAAGTGTTTAAAACATAAGCACTCAAAAGCTGTTCATCTTGGTACATGCCTATGATCCCAGTGTTCAGTTGGCTGAGGTTGGAGGACTGTGGGTTCCATGCAGGTAAGACTCCATCGTGAGACCCTGTCTCAAAACAGCCAAAAAAAAAACCCATAAATACTCAATACTTAATACCTAATAGTTATTAGTGTTACTACTTTTATTATTCCCCATAGTTGGGAGTACAGGGCCATGAAAAGTATGACCTATGAAAAGTAGGTTATGTGACAACCAGGAAGTGAAAATGATGGTCTTTTTGCCAGCTCGAGAGGAAAAAAAAAAAAGGAGACTTAAAGCCTAATAAAGGGACCAAGTGAGGGTTGCTTCCTTTTCTCACCGCTCTACCTAGGGTCTCTAGTTAGTAAAAACAGTCACTGACAGGGAATGTTGCCATATAGCTCTATCTGGAGGGAGACATGGGAGTGCTGGGAAAACAGTGCTGCCAAGCCCCTCCCTGGGAAGACATGATACTAGTTACTAAGAGAGACTGAAATAGTCAAGAAAGACTGATACAGTTGATGGAAGAGTAGTTTAGGAACCAAGCAACTACTTAAAAGCTGCCTGGTTTTGTCAGTAGTAGAAAGCACCAGATTCTGAAAATGTCCTCAGATGAACTTCCAGGAAGAAAGTCCTGTTTCTAAGGTGAGCTTCCTGGGGTAAGTACTTAGAATCCAGACTCCAGCCAGGCGACCAAGCTGCTCTTGAGACTTTTGGTCTCAATGTGTCTTTGCAACTTAATCCTGATCCATTTTCCAGTTAAGGGGAACATAGGCTGGAGAAGGAGTCAGAACCCAGGTCTCATAAGAAGTAGTTGAAGGATCTGGGCCTGTTTTGCCTGAAGAGAAGGCTCAGCCCAAGGTCGTTTTATAGCTATGAAGAAGTGGTGCAAGTCAGAAAGATAAGATGATGTGTGATGGATGTTCAAGGGACAGAATCAGGACCCATAAGCGGATAGATGCCATAGAGAGACATATTTTAGTTCAATACAGGTAATTTACTTTCTAATAGAAATAATGGACCATAAATAAAAATAGACTTTTTGTGAGGTGAAGAGTGTAAGCTAAGGTGGATGACAGTTGTATAGAAAGGGACATTTAAGATCCCATTAAACTTTGTAGCTAAGACGAAGTTTAGCATCCTAGTTTCATTCCATATTCCTTGGCTTTCTTTCTTAGCCCTGGGCTTTAAAAGGGTACTTTAACATCTGGTAACCAGGTCATATCTAAATATAACTAGGAAATGGATGTTGGGGAGCACTCTTGATTTTCCCATAGGCCCCAATTAAGTCCATACATATCTCTCCTTTCTGCTACCATCACCTCTTCACTCCCAGACTGCCTACAAAGTAGGACACATTGCTCTAGTTCCCTGCTTTCTCATCCATAAAACAAAGTCATAGATTAGGATTGAGGATACAGAGTCACCAATAGGAAAAGACAAAGCAGCCAACATGAGCAGGTACTCCAAAAGACTTAGACCTCTGACTAAGTTCCCAGAGCAACTGTCCCTGCACTAAACAGCTGCTTCTTAAATTTCCCTGCCCAGGGATCTCATTACCATGCAGATTCTGATTCGAGACCTGGAGATTCTGCACTTCTAACAAGCTCCAGGCAATGCTGCTGCTGCTGGTCCATGAATCTGAATCACATCAATAACAGGGCCATTACGGCGGCATTAGTTAGCATGGTGATTATCATTCACTGTGCCACAGCAGAATTGTAAAATGCTCACCAGGAGTAGCATAAATAGGTGAGGGAGGGCTCAAGAGTTCTCAGAAAGGGATGAAAGGCTCTTCAGACGCCTCTGGACTCCCTGGGCCCTGGATCTTATTCCAGCCTCTTCCTCCCTTGCCAAAGTGAAGGCTTCCTTAGAAATTCCTTTGCACTTCTCCCTTCAAAACAAATGGGGTTTCTTCATTCAACATAATAAGCAACAGGGGCTCTTTATCTCAAACATTACTCCTTGCAGATACACTAATCAGAACATTTGCCATAGTCATTTTTGTCTAGGAGGCTATAGGAACAACGTCACACTGAAGTTTATTCCACAAGAGGCCCATCCAGTAAGGAAAATGGTAATATTAGAAACAGCCTAGACTCAAGTTTATCATCTTTTCTAGGGACCTCCAAAATTGTCCTGGTATTCTTGAGAAGTAACTTTGGAGAGTAAATCCCAACTTATTCTTATAACAAGATTGACATTGCACTTCATTGTCTCCTACTCTTTTGCCCTCTTTCATAATGGAAGCCCACATATCTCCCCAGAAACAATTGTGCTAGCTTTCAAGAATGGGCACCTCATCATTGCACACAGCCTGGGCTCAAAGCCAACCAGCCTGGTGTGGGAAACACCAGGGATCTCAAGGAGGGGAAAGGTTCCTGAGAACTAGCTGCATCCCGGGGAGAAGGAACAGTTCCACCAAGGACTCCAGGAGAGCATCCCCCTCGTGCTTTGCTCTGCACATATAGAAAGGTGGTGGGCCTCCCAGTACAGCGACATGTTCTACTTGAATTGGCTGTAATGAGACCATTGCAAGCCATTCAGCAGCCTCCCCCTCACCTGGAACTTCTGGGCTGGAACTTCTGGGTCAAGCCTTTGGCTGGTTAAAATTTAGAGGTGTCAAGGCCTCTGCCAGCTGGCTCATCACAGACATGCTGAGGGTGGTGATTGCAGCCCTAACAGGGCATGAAGATGAATAAAGAATTGTCAGGACTTTTTGATGGCTGATGCTGTCACTGAACTGTTGTATTGAGTTCTATAGCTTGCTTGGAGAATTAATAAGATGAGGACAAAATTCCAGCTGCCTCATTTCCTAGAACTGAGACTTAGAGAAAGTTACTTTGCTGCTCCAGGCCTCAGTTTTCCCATCTGCAACCTACTTCTTAACCATATGGTAAGAATTTAATGTTGTATCTGTTTATGAATGCACTTGTCACAGTGTATATACTTTGTATGGTTTTTTCTTGACATGGAAAAATCCGCTTATTACAGAAAGCTGAGACAAAGAGGACAGTTGTAAAGTGTGGACAAATACCAAATTGGGAGCCTCTAGATACTGTGCCCAAGAAACAAATATTAATGCCAGATAGTTAGATAAAACTTCTCTCTGAGGCCAGACATAGCAGTACATGCCTTTAATCCCATCACTTAGAAAGCAGAGGCAGGTGGATCTCTGTGAGTTTGAGGCTAGCCTGATGTGTATAGAGAGTTGCAGGACAGCCCCCGGGCTACGCGGTAAAACTCTTGTCCCAAACAAACGAAAAGACAACAACAACGAAACAACATTTTTCTCTGCCTGCTTGACAGGGTGACAGTGCGCTATCTGACACATGTTTGTGAGCAGGTTGGGTAGGGGTCAAGTATCTAAGTCATGTTCTTTATAGGCCTGTCATTCTTGTGAACAAAAGAAGTCATTTGCAAGACAGCTTGCCAGAGGAAATCTTCCCATGTGAAGCTAATTAGGCCATAAAGGTGTCTTCGACATTGCCCCCTTATACCTGAATCTTCACAGGTCTTCTTTCGTCCTTTCCTATTCCCTGCCCTACACCTGGCCAGCTTCTACAGGCCACAACCTTAAATGGCAGGGACACCATTGAGACTGCTTAACTAGGCTGGATACTTGGACTCACTTCACACACCTGTATGTGACCAAACCCTCTCCCACTAAACTGGAAGCTCTAGGCTAAAGGACAGTATTTGTTTATATCATGAGCCTGGCATACGGTATCTGCTCAAAATATTTTTTTGACTGACTAAATAACCTTGGCAGTCACTTTGAACTCTGGGTTTCTAGAGTAACAACAATAGGCTATCCATCCTCTTTCACAGCCAATGAACTGCTGCAAATAACCGACCAGAGTCCAGACTGGGAAGACCTAGGGATACTAAAACATCACATTCTGTTTTTTCTTTCTCCTGTTTTCTTCCCTTTCTCAGAACATCCCTATTGAGGGAGTGATAGAATCTTTAACAGTCATTTGGCTTCTGCAACAGTGAAAAAGAATTAACTAGCAATCATGACAGTTGTTTTGGGTTTTGACAAAGGAAAGCAAGCCAGTAAGAACAGAACACCAGCCTTGGAAGATTCCAATCCCATAAAAAGTTCCTAAATCCTGGATTACAAAGACAGTTCCTAACTGCCCCAGTCTGGCATATATATTCACAGGTTGGCAGATGTATAGGGAGGCCTAGATTGGCTCTGACTACAAGGAGAAAAGTGGTTTCTGAAGTTAGGGAGTCAAGAAGCTTCCCTCCTGCTGAGTGCCAGAGAAGAGTTCCAGAATGAACAGGAAGTACAAAGAGAGAGCCAGCCCAAGAGGCAGCCCTGAAGGAACCATTCATCAGAGGCTCAGATTGCAACTGCTCTTCTATGCATTGGCTTAAAAATCAAATCCCATTCTGGAAAAATTTCCTTATTGCATGCAAGCTGCTCTAATTTCAAGAATGTCAAATACACAGCCAAATGCAATTACATTTTAAGCACAGCACTCACTTGAAACATAGCACAAATTTCTAAACCAATTTTAATCACATTACAGAGAGGGCAGACATGCTCAGCGATCTGAAGTTCTACCTTATCCAGAGCGATTTTTTTTTTTTTCTGATTAGTTTGAAGACTGGCCAATTCACTGTCTCAGCCTTGCTTAGCCTCCTGTCCATTTCACACCACCAGGTATACACCTAGCCTTATTCTTTACACAATGGACACTGTCGGCTGAGCATTTCTGTTCTGGTACCTGCTCACTTGATTCATCACGTTCCCATAATGTCTGAGCAGTGTCTTGGCTGTTCCACTCGGGCACATCTCTAATGAGCACAGGCTTTCCCTTGGATTCCTTCTGTGTGGTGCTTATCTCAGCCCCACCTGGCCCAGGTGCTGAAGAAGAAGCATTTTAAAATGAAAGCTCAGAGATCCATGACCAAACTGGGTATGTGCTGGGACAACGGTATGACAAGTGGACCCAAGCTCTCTCCAAACTTAGATATAAGCTATTCCTGTGTGGACAGTGAATAGAACTATGCTAGATTTGCTGTGTGTCTGACAACTGGTGTGCTCTTCAGAAGCCAGCATTGAGCTGTCCGAATAATTCCCCAGTCTGAGACGTACTGACCTCTGAAGATCTTCCCACTGGGTTTTGGTCTCTGGTTTGCCCCAGAACATGTCAACATTATCATCTGTCATGCCCACTTTTGCTGGTTTGGTCTTGGTGCATTCATTCTCTCTTGCTCTCTGTTTCTCTTTCCCTCTCCTCTCTTTCTCTATACTTCCCTTCTTTTCCTTCTCCCTCTCCCTCCCTCCCTCCCTTCCTTCCTCCTCCCTCTTACTGTGTATATATGTATCTGTCTCTGCCTTCTCTCACTCCTCCCCTGTGACTGTCATCTATGACTAAATCTCTTCATCTTTATCTTCTCTCACCCTCTTTTCTCCGTGTCAATCTGTTTCTCTTTCACTCTTCCACCCCCGCATCTCCCCGTGTCCAAGTTGTGTTTCCTCTCTCACTCTCCCCTTTCCTTCTCCTGCCCATCACTGTGCTCTGATACAGAAATGTACATTTTTCCTTTGATAAACCTATAAACTTAGAAAGACACTTTCACTTAGAAATTAAGAGAAAGTGGGCTAGAGAGTTGGCTCAAACTTTAAGAGCACTTGCTGCTCTTGCAGAACACGCACAATGTGGATCACAACCATCTAACACCAGTTCTGGGGCGTTCCAATACCATCTTCTTTCTGACTTGGGCAGGAGCTAGGCACAAACATGCTGCCCATATGAACATTCAGACATGAAATACATCTGTATAAACTAAAAGAAATAATTTTTTTTTAATTTTTAAAAAGAGAAAATAACCCAGAGCCCATATGGCATTCTCAGTTAGACTACTAGTCCAAGCCACCTCCATTCTTCCCATGTATGTCGGGGTCTCAGGGCTCCACCTCCAGCTCCCTAAAGGCACTGTGGGGCTATTCATGAGAAGAATGACATCTTAGCCAGACCTCTAGCCTCAGATGGAGGAAGAGTGACATCATTAGGCAGACTAAATGAAATGGACAGCTTTTCATCCTTAGATTCTGGAACTTGATGATTTTGAACTCCGTGGACCTGAAAAGAGCAGACAGAATTCATTTGTGGGCATCCTACACTAAGAGGAAAAAGTAGAATATGTCTAGGTCAAAGTGAGTACGATAGAGAAGAGGGGAGAGACCTTGTCTTTGTCTCCAAGTCAGCACAAATCAAGTGTCCGCTATGCACTAGCTACTGAGACAAATATTAAGCACGCAGGTTAAGAAAATATAAAGAACTCAGCCGAGTGAGCAAATCTAGAAGTCTGAGTTTAATAATCATGTCTTTACCATAACATTTACTGTGTGTTTACCATATATTCACAGGCTGCACTAAGGTTTTTGCATGTGTTATTTCTTTTAATCTCCATTTCACAGCTGAGGAAACTGAACCACAGAAAGATTACATTTGTTGACAGCACAGTGCCATGAAGGTCGATTATTGAAAGAGTTGGGGCTGCCAAGGACATTCAAAGAATAGAACATTCAGAGAAATGTTGAATTCCTTCTCCCTTGTCTTCCGTCAGAGTCCAAGAGAATGTATGTATCTGAATTTGGAATCTACTCCCAACTGGATGCCTGAGGGATGGACCTGGAACCCAAGACTGGAAGCTGATCTTGACTTAATACAAAGAAGAAAAAAAAATAAATTTCTGTCTTAGGAATCAGTGCTCTCTGTGGCTGGAACAGACAGCCAAGAGAGGAAGGGGGATGCTTAAGCAGAAGCTGGATAACCACTCGGAAAGGGAAGAGGACAAAAAGATGTTACCAAAGTGTTCTTCCAATTCTGAGGAGCTGTGCATTTCCATTTTCTCGTGGCATGCTGCCTTGAAGACCCATAATAGCCCCTTTAACATCCTGTAGGTATTAGCCATACATTGACTGACAGAAATAAGCATACTTACGTCTGTACACAGGAAGCCAAATGGTCTCCTCATGCTCATCTTCCTATATATATTTCCTATTTCTCTTCCTGTACTCCCTTCCCAAGGATTTTTAGCCACACCTTATAGAAGTCCCTTCTAAGCCTTCCTTCTCATTTCCTGCTTAGGCCTAGTGCTGATTGATCTTATTGTTGTGGAACTGTAAACCAAGGGACAAGCAATGGCTGCTTCTTAGTGGGGTGTTCAGACAGTAGCAGGTGGCCAATAAGCCAGTCAAAAATGGCAAGATCCATGTAGCCTAAGGGTTCATGCCTCATACAGGGTAGACTGTAATCACCCATTAGTTGGGCCCATGGGCCCTTCCAAACGCCAAGGTACATACTCTGTCCTTCTTTCATGCTTGGCATACTCACAAATTTATATTGGAACTTAGCAGAACAGTGATGGGAGTAGTTCTAGAAATAACAATAGCTTGTGTAGCCAGACATGGCCCTCAGGACCTACTCGCTATTAGAACAAAAGCCTAGATCTGGCAGGGGAAAACAACAATGACCCCACTGAAAGCTCCCCAGCTTGTCAGAGTAGTCCACAATATTGAGCTTCTTCATACAGGGAAGCCATGATCAAGAGTTCTTCACCCCACTACACCACCAAGAAAGCTCCTACACAGAGAATTGTAGGCCTCCAAAAGGGTTAAGGTCAGACCAATGCTGCCAGAAATTCAGGGAGCAGTGGCATATTGGGAAGATGGCTGAATTATACAATCCTTGCTTGTTTCTTTGAAAGCTCAAATGTTTCACAAGAAAGGCTTCCCTAAAGGCCTAGAAGGGGAGGAAGTACCACTGGAGGGCTCTTCTTCAGACTCCATGTTCCCAGCACAGGTACAGTCTCTGTCCCCTGAGTTCACAGCTCTCAGCCTGTGCATAATCTCAAAGAACCAGGTAAGCAAAGGTGAATAAGACTCTCCTGGAGATCCAGAGATACCAATGAAGGACTGTGAAGGGGCAAAAGCTGGCTTTAAAAGTGGTGATGAGTCTTTCCTGAGACTGATACTCCAACTATGCATGGAGATAACCTAAGACCCCTGCACAGATGTAGCCCATGGCAGTTCAGTGTCCAAGTGGGTTCCATTGTAATAGGATCAGGGACTGTCTCTGACATGAACTGATTGGCCTGCTCTTTGATCACCTCCCCCTGAGGGGGAAGCATCCTTACCAGGCCACAGAAGAAGACAATGCAGCCACTCCTGATGAGACCTAATTGACTAGGATCAGAAGGAAGGAAAAGAAGACCTCCCCTATCAGTGGACTTGGGGAGGGGCATGTGTGCAGAGGGGGGAGGAAGGAAGAGGTTGGGACGGGAGGAGGAAGGGAACCACAGGGGGGGATACAAAGTGAATAAAGTGTAATTAATAAATAATTTAAAAAATAAGTTACAGAAGCAAACAAAAACAACAACAACAAAAACCAACTGGTGATGCCATGAGGCAGCTGCCTGTCACATTCTGGAGACAGTTCCCAGGCCATTGGCAGGTTCTAAAGGGCAAGAATGTGTCAAGAGTGTTGAGAGTGGTTCCTCTTTAGGTTAAGTTGGATATGCCAAGATGAAGACACTCAAATTGAATATTGTCTCATGACAGCTCCCAGCCCAATTCCACTTAGTCACCTCTGGGAGCCAACTGGCAATCTGTCAAAGTAGAGATAGGGGATTTTATTTTAGAGGCCAGACAGTCATCAGACAGGTTAAACAGAACTAGATGTTGGGGGGGGGGTATTTCGAAGCCAATTCTGGCTCATGCCTAACTCTAGAAACTGGTATCATACATCCCACCTTGCAACTGAAGGTGGCTATAGGACATTGGGGCCCAAATAGGGCAATCACAGGTTACAGAAGCTGAAGACAAAGATGCAGTAAAGGAAATTCCTGCCCCAGGAGATCTTCTGCATCGCAGGCAAACCAGCTAAGGCCCGAATGGACTTATTGTTCAACAGCAAAGACAAACTCAAACCTATTCAGAGCACCAGACCATCAGGTGACTGTCTGAGAGTCACACTCTTCAAAGAACAGGCTTTAGCCACCTACTCAGTAACCAAGCCACCATCAAGGCAGTTTGGAGAGAGGTCTAGAACCCAAAGGTAACACAAGAACTAAGCTGCTCTGTGGTTAGGCAGAAGAGATGGCCTAGAAACTTGAGTGCTAGGATAAGGATCGGCGCCAAGGAACGTGGAGAAGGGCCTTGGAGACTCGAAACTCCAGCTGATCTGATGTCCAAGTGGTGAGGCCTTGGTGTGGCCTCAGTGGCACTGTTTCCCCTTAGTCTTAATAGGAGTTAATAGCTGTGTTGCTCTATGCTTCATGGAACTCTGACAGAGGAGTTTGGAAGCCAACACCCCAGCAGAAAATATTTGCCCCGGCATTAGGATAAAGAAGAGAGAAAAAATATCCTTGAGCTAGAGAAATTGCGGTGCAAAACCGAGGAGGAAGTGATGAAACCCAGTTCACACAAAAGAAAGGCCTTAAACCTCCCCCACCCCCACCCCCCACCCCCGCCTACACCCTGTGCTGCTATCAAATGCTTCCTCGATCCAAGGGATAGGGGTAGCTTTGGGGTTTTTTGCGTCACAGACGGAACAGAAATTCTGAGAAGCGGTAGTGACCTGCCTAGTTAGTAGAGGCGTTTAACCCGAGTTGGGCTGATTCAATGCCTCTGCCCTTTCTACTACTCATCTTGTCTCTGTGAGTCTATCTTTCTCTAACTCAAAAGCCCTCGTTCTCTATAGCAACAGGAAATTTGTTTTTATCCACAAATGAATCAGGTGATCCTACGGTGCAATATAATTAATACAATCCTTGAATGGAAGATTGGAAGTGGCCTTAGAGGCCACTTCTCTCTGATGGGTCTCTCATTTTATAGATAGAACAACAAAAGGGTCAGAGGGGGCTCGTCCATGCGGGGGGAGAAAACTTGAGTTTGTGTGCTTTAGTAGCTTACCAAGGGAGGGAGAGAAAGGAGAACACAAGAATAGTGAATTCAGCTCTCATTCCTTAGGGTGGACGCTGCCTACCACTGGTCTTTTGAAAGAACTTGCTTCTAGACATTTTCTGTGGGAAAGGGGTTAACTTAAGGAGGTTGTCTTCTCATTCCATCCCCAGTGCGCATGAATTAGGACTTTCTGGGTAAAATTGGATCTGAAGTAAAACATGCACTTTAAGTCCTGAATCCTTTAATAACTAGCCTAATAATCTTAAGCCAGGAAAGTGCCAAAAGTGAAGAAGGAAACACCTGCCCCCCCCCAAAGCCAAAGCCAAAGCGAAGGCCTTGAAAGTTAAGAAGGCAGTGCTGAAAGGCCTCCACAGCCACAAAAACAAGATCCTCACGTCATGCAGCTTCCAGAGGCCCACGACCCTGCGGCTCCAGAGGCAGCCCAGATACCCTCAAAAGAGTGCATCCAGGAGAAATAATCTTGACCACTATGCCATCATCAAATGCCCTCTGACCACTGAGTCAGCCATGAAGAAAATAGAGGACAACAACACACTTGTATTTATTGTAGATGCCAAAGGTAACAAGCACCAGATCAAACAGGCCATGAAGAAACTTGTATAACATTGAGTTACACTGTATAACTGTATAACAAGTCCATACCCTGATAAGGCCTGATGGACAGAAGAAGGCTTATGCTCGGTTGGCTCCTGATTATGATGCTCTGGATGTTGCCAACAAATTTAGGATCATCTAGATTGAGTCCAGCTGGCTAGTTCTAAATATACACTTTTTCATCATAAAACATAATAATCTTAGCAAATTCTGTAACTTCCCTGAGCCTCAGTTTCCTCCTGTGCAAAATACCAACACCTCCTTCACAGAGTTGCTATGAAGATTCAACACAATTAATTGTAAAACAATTAATATAAAACTGAGCATCTGTAATCATTACCCCTTTCTTATCCCCTAAAAACTTGCACATTTTCACCCAAGATTAGGTCAGGAAGGCAAATTCCAGAGCTCTCAGAACAAAGCCAGCCTTGTGGCACAAAGGCTGACCTTCTACTGCAGCCTGTGTGCTGCTGACATAGCAAGGCCTAGAGCATGTGGAGTTCTAGTTAAGCTCCTTCCTCCTAACTGTGAACATAAACGCTATGTCTTGTTTCATTACCTTTGTTTATTACAGGGATGTGCTTGTGCCATGGAACCTGAGCTTTGGGAGCAAGCAACTTTTTCTGCTGAGCCATCTTACCTGTCCTGACTTAGGCACTTTTAAAAAGACCCCTGTCAGGGCAGAAAGTGTTGATATTGGATGGAAAAGAAAAGTAAGGGCTAAGATTCTCCCACCCACTCCTACCCCCTGGGAAATAAAAAAAAAATATAGTAAGAGAATAAAGACCTTTGAAAGTACAAAGGGAGTGGACAAAAGAAAGGTGCTCGGCTTTCTCAACAAGGTCATATCTTGGGGAATTAAGAAATGAACAAACTGGATGCCTTCTCTGACTGGTCTGCAAGTTCCTTCAGTCCTTGAAGACTGTTATAAGAAAAGTCTTCCACTGGAAAGAAAACACAAGCTCTAAGGAAAAAGTTGAATCTCTCCTAAAAAATTAGTCCATAAAAATAGTAGTCACTTGCCCCATATATCATGTCATCCTGTCTCAGAGATCCAGGAATGCCAGAGGATAAGGGAGCTGGCTGAAGCTAGGGCAGGCCTTGACATGTGGGTCTCTCCCTCTACTTCCATCAACTAGTGCTGGGCGCTATGGGCAACAGGAGAGCCCCAGCTCTCATTCAGCTTGTAAAAGCCTGCATGACTCCACTTTCTTATCCGGCATGAGCTTTTCTCTATTTCTTGGGTGAGCTTTTGGAAAAGCTTGCTTATTGATTTCATACTCTGGTAAGATGAACAAACAAACAAAACAATTTGTAAAGTTTAGCCCTTTGTCTCCATTCATGCTGTAACTGCCCTAATCTAAGCTCAGCATATCTCTCCCCTGCCTCCATCTCACTCCTTCCAAGGCATCTGGACTCCAAAGCCATCACTTGTGATCACTGGTTTTCCTGCTTAAAACTTGAAAACTCTCTGCCACAGCTCAGTCAAAGTCAGCCTCTTCTACCTGGCACATGAGATCCTTTGCAATCTGGTTCCTACACATATGTATGTCTTTACTTTTGTCATTCCTGCACTTCAGTCATACTAACTGCTTACAGTTACTAAAATGGCTATAAACGGCTATAGTCTCAGACCTCTTATTTGCATAGCCCATGCTTCCTTCCAAGAATACTCTTTACACCTTGACTAGCAGGCATAATCTGATCTGTCTTGCAAGTTGCAGCTGAAAGGTAATGTGTTTGGGGGTGGAATTCCTTGGTCTCTCATCTTTTCAGGGCAGTTCCCTTCTAGTCATCTTACTGGCATCACACACATACTCCCTGGCCAGTTCCTGCCATGTCTCATCTTGTTTATTCTCATCCCTTCTCCAGATTTTCTTTAATTGAACCTTACTCTATGCCAGACATCCTGCCAATGTTGAAACCTCACACCTACTCTGTGAATATAGTGCTATGATTATCCCCATTTTGCAGCTGAGAAAAACCAAGGCTTGATGATGTAGGTCAGTTGGTTAACGTCAAGCAGAATGCAAGGCTAATAAGTGACGTGGTTGAGCACTTAAGGCTCAACCGTGGTGCTGAAGTACTTGGTCTTGACTCATTTGAGGGGCACGGTAACTCTTGGAAAAGTTTACTAAAGTTGAGAAGTGGAAGTCAGATCTCTTCAGTGCCATTTTATCTTATTGTCCTAGATACTCTAGATAATTACCTTGGGAGCACCACAATGGGCCCATATCTGTGGCCTCTTCCATCTAAAATGGAGAAAACTGTGGAACAGGAAAGAAGTTAGGTATTGAAGCTGCCAAAGTTAGGAGTTTGCACAAAATCAGTGAGCCATTTTTAGGATGAGGAGGTTAAAAACAAAACAAAACAAAACAAAAAACAAAAACAAAACAAACAAACAAAAACAAAACAAAACAAAAAAAAAAAAAAACCAAGCAAAACAGTCCCAGTCAGGTGCTGGATGAAGGATTGGCTTAGGGGTGGGGCAAGAGTTGGAGGCTCAGAAGTTCAGTCTCCAACTGCCACCTGGTGGTCAGTCTTAGAGAAGCAAATAAGTAGGTCTAAGGTTCCATGCTTAAGGCACAAGCCAAGTAAAATGAGTCCTGACTCATGGCATTCATTCATTCACTTATTCCTCTATACATCTGTCCATGTATTTAATGTCTTCATTCAATGAAGTTGTTTTATAATAAACACAGTCGAAAACTAACAATACAGCAGTGACCCAAAGGGGGAAAAAAAAGCCTCTTTTCATTGAGCTCACATTGTACAGGTGGGAGACAGACAAGAAATAGTAAGTAGAGAGCTGTGGTGTAGGTCATTAATGAAGTGTGTGTTTAGACGTATCTACTATATATTAGATGATTCTGTGTTAGATAGTGAATGTTATGAAGAACAAAAAAAGAAAGGGAAGGGGAAAATCGTCTGTTTTAAATAAAGCCCTGATGAGAAGCTGTAATTTGAAGAAAAAAAAAAAAACCTAGTAGGAGATAAAGGAGGCAGTCATGATGAAGCCTGTAGGAAGCTGGTTCTGGGTAAGAAAACAGCCTAGAAAAGACACAAAGGTGGGGCAAGTGTAATGTGACTGAGGAGCCATCAGGAAGCCAGTGTGACTGTAGCAATTTGAATAAAATGAAGAGCAATAGGGTAGGAAAAAAGCCCCAATGAAGTAGACAGAGGCTAAATCATGTGGGATTCTTAAGGCCCGTTTTTGTTTTTTTGTATATATATATATATATATATATATATATATATATATATATATATATATATATACTGAATGAATGAGACAGGAAGCTATCGATGGTAATTTACTCTGGTCACTTGATCAAGCAGCTAGCATTTGGCATTCTGTCTCAAAAGCCTATGTTCTGCAGTACTGATAGGAATTAGACACACAGGTAAAATAGAAAAGATAGGACAGAAATAGGCCTCTGCATATTTACCCACTTGATCTTTGTCTTCCACAAACGCAATTTGATGAAGGAGAGTCTTTCAAAAAATAAAAGGAGAGGAGAAAGAAGAAAGAAAGAAAGAAAGAAAGAAAGAAAGAAAGAAAGAAAGAAAGAAAGATCAACTGGACAACCAGAGTCAAAAAATAGACTACAGAGATGACTCAGCAGTCAAGAGCACTTGCTGCTCTTCCTGAGGTAGCAGTTTGGTTCCCAGCACCTACAAGGGGTGACTCACAAGCACATGTAAGTCTAGCTCCAGGTCATTGGCACCACCATATTCTGACCTTCTGAACATTTGTGGTACACACAAATGTACACACACACACACACACTTGCACATGCACAAAAATAAATCAATGCATTTTTAATAAAAATTTACAGGTAAGAGCTTTGAGAGCTAGAGCAGTTTAGGCAACATCAAAAGCACAATCAATAAAAGGAAAACTTGATATCAGAATTCATCAAAATTTTTTTAAAAAAGTTTTTCAGACAAAGTGACTCATACCCCTAATCCCAGCACTCAGGAGGCTGAGGCAGACAGATCTCTGTGAGTTTGAGGAGAACCTTGTCTCAAAAGAAATGAGAAAATTTGTTCAGTTAAAGGCAGGTTTTATTCATAAAAAAACATGCAGAAGCATAGTAATTCTTCATTAATTTTAAAAAGATTTATTCATGTATTTTCTGTATCTGAGTACTCTGTCTTCATGCACATCAGAAAAAGGAAGCAGACCCCATTATGGATAGTTGTGAGCCACCATAGAGTTGCTGGGGATCGAACCCATGACTTCTGAAAGAGCAGTCACTGAGTCATCTCTCCAACCCCCAGAAGCTTCATTTTTAATACCCTAAATCTGGAAACAACCAAGATGCTTCATTAGGTGTCTGGATCAATAAACTATGATATACACATGAACTTAGCAATAAAAAAAGGAACAAGCTATTGGTACACTCAACAATTTGGATGACTCCCAGAGCATTGTGCTGAAGAATAAAAGGTCAGTCCCAAAGGGTTACATACTGTGTGACTGTATTTAAAACATTCTTGAAATAACAAAATAATAGTGATGGAGACAAGAATTTTGGCTGCCAGGGCTTAAGAATGAGAGGGAAGAAAATGGTAAATGTGGTTATAAAAGGACAAATGTGAAACCAATCCAGATTATGCAATCCTGCAATTCTAGCTACTCAAGAGGCTGAGGCAAGAAAATGTTAAGTTCAAAGCCAACTCAGGAAATTTAGTGAAATCCTACCTCAAGATAAAAAGTAAAAAAGAAGGAGCCAGGGATGAACCTCAGTGGCAGAGTGTGTGCCTAGCAACTTTGATGCCCTAGGTTCAATTCCAACTAGCAATAATGGATTTATAATGTATATAGAAAAATATAACAAAATATTACATATATATATATTAGAAAAAGGATAGGTACAGAGATACAGTGAAACTGGGATCAGGTGGGATTCTCTAACACTTCTGATATCATTACCAATACTGCTACCATTGCAACCTGGAGCCCTACCCTGTTTATTAGGTACAGCACAGGGGAAGAGATTGGCTAGTCCAGGTAGGAGGTCTCTGTTTGAGTGAGCACTCCTAGGCTGTACATATCAGGGAGGAGAAAGCCACAGTTGCTACTTTTTGCACAAACTGATCAAACATTCGTAATCTGACTCCTGAGAAAAGCTTTTCCATTTCCCTCGAGCCTGCCCAATAATGGGTAACAGTTTTACAAATTTCCATAGCCCAATCCTCAAAGACCTCGCCCATATCAAAATACACATTCACTCAGGATTTTACTCACTCAGGGCTTCCTCTGCCCCCTACACAAAAACAAAACACCATGAGAAATTCTAAACAGGAAAATTAGGGTGTTGGATTAAAAAAAAAGTAAAGACCTGCACTATCTTCATTTTAAAAATTAAATGAACAAAAAAAAAAAAAAAGAACCTCAACCGATTTCTGAGCATTTGTGCCTGCAAAAGTAGTTCCTTGTGGAGAGCTACTTATGATCTGACTTTAATAAGAGATACTCAAGATGACAGTTCCTCCAATACTTATTCTATAAGTGGGAAAAATAAGGCTGAGGATAAGAGGCTACTTGTTCAAGGTCACATGGTGAAGAAAAGTAGAAATAAAATTCACTTGCTTCCCTGCTTCTTTGAGGGACTCGGGATGGATAAGGGCGTGAACCTCTCTGACTCAAATGCTGCAGAATGGCTGGCTGTGAGCTCCAATAGTTAAGCACCTAGCCCAGGGTCTGGTACATAGTCAGTACTCTGTAAGCCAATAGTTTCCTTACCCTCTTTGCTGAGAGAGGAAGTTCTATGCCTTCACAGCGGGGATGGACATTTAAGACTGCAGCTACCACAGAGAGCCACATCCTTTTTCTTCCTAGCCCCCAGAGGGGTAGAACTCTAGTGTAAAACGAACCTGGTAATATCCTGAGGGTACTTACCTTCTAAGAGGGTCACCGTGGAGATAACTGGAGAGAAGGGGCATCCAGTTTCTATGGTGACAGCCTGAGGAACAAGGAAGTGATTTGGAAGAAAGGTTGGGGGTGCATGAAATCATTTCTATGGAGATAGGTAGGAGACTCTTTGAGACTCACTTAAAGGTGAAGTAGGGTAATTAAAGAAATAAAGCAAGTTATCTCCATAGCAACAGATAAGGAAGGGATGGGGTCCTCTGGAGAGCAGCCATCAGTAAGATTTCTATCTCTGATGCTAAAAAACTGCTAGAGGGTCTAATAGACAACATAAATTTATCTTCTAGTGTGTCACATACTTGGGTGTAACAGACTCAGAGACCTTAGCACAACTGACACCATGTTGGAGACACCATTCTGAATTTTAAACCTAGCACAGAGACCCCAACAGCTACCAAAACAGGAATGAAGACCTAACCCATCAAAGACCTAGCCCGTACTTCCAAGATTCAGGAAAGGCCCTAAATGTATTAACCTTGCTTTCTGGCTTCTGTAGTTTTGCTTCTCACTAACCATTCTTACTAACTGAAGTATGTCAACCAGGATGTGGTTTTTGTACATAAAAGACAAAGGATGATGAGGCTTGGGGTTGTATGATTGGGTAAGTTCCCCATGCAGTTGCCAGCCAGCAAAACAGACTTTCTATTTGGCTTTAAGAATGCCCATGTGGAGATGCAAATCAAAACGACCCTGAGATTTCACCTTACACCCATCAAAATGGCTAAGATTAAAAAACTCAAGTGACAACACATGCTGGAGAGGCTGTGGAGAAAGGGGAACCCTCCTCCATTGCTGGTGGGAATGTAAACTGGTACAACCATTTTGGAAGTCAATCTGACGCTTTCTCAGACAATTAGGAATAGTGCTTCCTCAAGACCCAGCTCTACCACTGCTAGGTATATACCCAAAATTTGCTCAAGTACACAACAAGGACATTTGTTCAACCATGTTTGTAGCAGCTTTATTTGTAATAGTCAGAACCTGGAAACAACCCAGATGTCCATCAACAGAGGAATGGATACAGAAATTGTGGTATTTTTACACAATGGAGTACTACTCAGCAATCAAAAACAAGGAAATCATGAAATTTTCAGGCAAATGGTGGGATCTAGAAAAGATCATTCTGAGTGAAGTATCCCAGAAGGAGAAAGACACACATGGTATATACTCACTTATACAGACCTATAAGATATGATAAACATAATGAATCTATACACCTAAAGAAGATAAGAAAGTGGACACGGGGTAAGATGATCAATCCTCACTTAGAAAGACAAATGGATGTGCAATGGAGGTAGGACAGGAGTCTACCACAGAGGGCCTCTGAAAGACTCTACCTAGCAGTGTATCAAAGCAGATACTAAGACTCATAACCAAACCTTTGGCAGAGTGCAGGGAATCATATGAAAGAAGGGGAGTTAATATGACTTGGAAAGGATAGGAGCTCCACAAGGACCAAATATATCTGGGTACAGGGTCTTTTCTGAGACTGACACTCCACCAAGGACCATGTATGGATATAACCTCTGCTCGGATGAAGCCCGTGGTAGCTCAATAACCAATTGGTTTCCCATAGTAAGGGGAACAGGTACTATTTCTGACAGGAACTCAATGGCAGGCTCTTAGACCTTCCCACCCCCCCAAGGGAGGAGCAGTCCTGCTAGGCCACAGAGGAGGACTTTGCAGCCAGTCCTGAAGATACCTGATAAAACAGGGTCAGATGAAAGGGTAGGAGTTCCCCCCTAACAGTGGACTTGGAAAGAGGCAGGGAGGAGATGAGGGAGGGAGGATGGGATTGGGAGGGAATGAGGGAGTGGGATACAGCTGGCATACAGAGTTAATAAAATGTAACTAATAATAATAAAATAAAATTTAATTAAAAAAAAGAATGTCCATGTGTTTCTCTGGTGGAATTACCTCACAACAGGGGTAAGACTGAACTAGTGGATCCTCTGTAAACTCTTTGAGAACTGTTGGGTGCAGCATTCCAGACATTATCTAAACTCTGTAAAAAGTTGCTCTACAAATAGCTTTTGCTTGCCTTCCCTAGTCTGTGAGGGCTGGAATTTTTGTCTTTTATATTTACCCCAGGCCTAGAACAGTGTTTTGAACATAGCAAACGTTCAATAAATGTGTGTGAATCATGTATTCCTTGATACTGCTCTCAGTAAGTCCCATGCTATTGAAATATGCCACATTCCCTTCATATACTACCATCGTTCAAGACTTAATTTGTGCATCATCTCTGATAAAAGGACTTCTCCTACCATCACCCGCCTCAAACACTCCTCAAAGTGTTTCCATCCAAAACTCTGGGTATTACTATAAAAGCATTTTCCACCCAACACTGAAGTCATTACAGCTACCTAGTTACCTAGTTACCTAGTTGTTACAGCTGGTAGCAAAGCCCACACATATTTCTATCCTAGCAGCTAGCACAACGCCCGGCATATAAAGAGTTCTCAATAAATATTTAACCAAATTAAACACCTTGCCCTGGTCACCTGTGAAGAGGTTTCTCAATTGAGAAGATGCCTTCATAAGATCGGCCTGCAGGCAAGACATTTTCTCCATTAATCATTGATGTGGGAGGGCTCAGCCCCATTATGAGTGGTGCCAAGACAAAACAGGTGGTCCCAGCACATTTAAGAAAGCAATCTGAGCAAGCCTGGAATAGTTTCAGGAAAAATGGACTGATTTGGGTCCTTGATCTAACAAGCATCTTCACTAACATGAGCCACCCTAACCATTCCGTGTTAGTTCCTTTTACTTTCCATATACTTATTAAATGTTCATCCCCCCCCCCCCGTGTCCTCCATTTTGGCAGTAGAGTGTAGTGGTTATGAACTCGGGCTCTGGAGTCAGATCTGTGAGCTGAGCCTGCCTGAAGGTAACTCTGCTGGACAAATTACACCCACCTCTCTGAGCCAGAGTTTTAATTATCCGTTAAACAGGTGTAGGGCAGCACCTCTTACTTATGGAGCTGGTGAGAACTGAGAAAATGCTTTAGCAGAGTCACTGGCAAGGAATGAACACTCATGGGTCATGTGTTACTATTATTATGCAAAGTCGCTCATTCTTCATTGTGTCCCTACTTACCTGGGGCTGAGCTGGGGTAAGTCAAAATGAAGAATATACTTTCTGGCCTCAAGGACCTCTAGGCCTACTACAAGATAGATGTGACTAAAGATAACCTCAATGAAGTCCCATTGTAGAGAATAGAATAAAGTGATGTAAAAGCTAAAGGAGGGCTTAGAATTCAGGCCTTCAATTCACTATCCAGTGTGGAAGGTGTGGAAGAAGCTAAGAGGAGGACCTCACCTGCAGGAGGAAGATTGTTTTTTTAAAAATATGTTCTCTTAAAGTTTCTATTACTGAGATAAAACAACATGGGGAGTAAAGTGTTTATTTCTGTTTACAACTCTCAGCTCACACTCCATCACTGAGGGAAGTCAGGGCAGTAACTTAAGGCGGGAACCTGGTGGCAGGAACTGAAGCAGAAGCCAAGCAAAATTATTCCTTATGGCCTAGTCCCCTGGCTTGCTCAGACTGCTGGCTTTTATCACCCAGCACCACCTGCCCAGTGGTAAGCACTGCCCCCAAGTGGCATTAGTCAAGAACATGCCCTACAGACTTACGTACTTACAGGCAATTCTTACGGAGCCGTTTTCTCAATTCACTGTCCCTCTTCGCAAATAACTGTAGCTTGTGTCAAGGTGACATGAAACAAACCAACAGAAATCCTTTCTGCACTAATCCCAGCACTCAGGAGGCCAAAGAAAGAAGATCGTGAGTTTAATATCACCCTGGTCTACAGAGAGGAAAGGCAAAGAGGTGCTCTGAGAGAAACTAATCTTTGAATTAAGTCATGAATAGTGAATAGAAACTTGCTTAGGGGAGAAGAACACTGAAAGTAAAAGACACAGCCATGTAAATGCTTTAAGGCCTAAGAGAACACGATAAGGAATTAGGAGTTTGTTCCAGATCCAGCTTAGTATCCACAAACAAAAACACAACAAAGGGAAAGTCAGCAGGCAGATCAGAAAGTAGAGACCCTTTAAGTCACATTATTAGTATCATTTGGACTGGGTAACGTTTTCAGCCTCTACTTAGGCCTCTCACCCTTGGGAAACACTGTTGTTGCTTGAACTTCATTCTATCTTACATGAAAGACTTTCTCTATCTTTATTCTCTTATTTCATGTATTTATTGATTTATTTGTGTGTTGTGTGTGTGTGCATGTGTGTGCCAGTTGTGTGCATGTGCTCATGAAAGTGATGAGAGCATCCAATAATCTGGAACTATAGTTGTAGGAGGTTCTGAGCCACCTCACATGGGTACTAGGAGCTGAGCTCAAGTCCTCTAGAAGAGCAGGAAGTGCTCTTAACTGCTGTGCCAACTCTTCGTCTTTCTCCATCTTTCTAATTTTACCCAACTGAAGGTTGATAAGTAGAAACATCTGAACTCAAAAGACACTAGCTATGTCATGAATGGCTTAGTCAAGTCACTTATTTCCTATGGAGGTTTTTCTCTGGTTTTTGTAGCTCCCTTCTAGCTTTTAAATTCTGTAAGTCTTATCTAAGAAGCCTTCTAAGGGGCGAATGGGTTGAGTCAATGGGTAAAAGTACTTGCCCCCAGGCATAGTGACTTGAGTTTAATTCCCAGGGCCCACACGGTGGAGAGAAATAACTCCCCCAAATTGTCCTGACTGCAACACACACACACACACACACACACACACACACACACACACACACACA
>NW_026589447.1:936717-952883 GCF_907164565.1 Psammomys obesus | reverse complement strand
CACACACACACACACACACACACACACACACACACACACACACACACTCTCACCTTGGCATGTGTACCCCCACCCCCAGAAATAAATAAATAAATAAGCATGGAGTGATTTGTCAGTTCTTGGTTACAATACAACACTGTCCTATGTTGCCCTCTAATTGTGTATGTGTGTGTGTGTGTGTGTGTGTATATATATATATATATATATATCAGCCATATTTAATTTAAAAACCTTATTTTCAGGGGGCAGGCAGTGTGCCTTCTATTTAACTTAAATCTCCTAGGACAACTCAGATAGAGCATTAAGTTAATCAATATGTATTTATAACTATTCATCCAAAGCAGTGATATGCTTTCCTTTCAAAGCCCTGGAATTATATTTTATATTAGCGCAGTATAACAGGAATGTGTGAACCATAAGTGAAACTTTAAATTTTCTAGCCAGCCAGATGGCAGGTAAAGGCACTTGCTGCACAAACCTGGCAGCCTAAGTTCCATTCCTGGGACCCACATAAAAGTGAAAAGAGAGGGGCTGGAGAGATGGCTCAGATGTCAAGAACACTGACTGGTCTTCCAAAGGTTCTGAGTTCAATTCCCAGCAACCACATGGTGGCTCACAACCATCTATAGTGAGATCTGATGCCCTCTTCTGGTTCACAAGCACACATATGCAGGCAGAATACTGTATAAATAATAAATAAATATATTAAAAAAAAGTGAAGAGAACTGACTTTAAAAAGTTGTCCTCCACCCTCAACACATGTGCTCAAACACACATACATTATAGGCACAAGACAATAAAGAATAACAATACATTTATAATATATTTGTTTTAAATTTTCTTGTACATTGGATCAGGAATGTAGCTCAGTTTGTATAGTGCTTGTGTGGCATGCATAAGGCTCTACTTCAATCCCAGCACCAAATAAACCCGGTATGACTATGGTCTCCACTACTCTCCAGGTGTAAGCATCACTCAGAAGGTGGAAGCCCAGGATCCGAAGTTTGGTATCATCCTTGCCTATATAGCAAGTCTGAGAACGTTTTGTTTTGTTTTGTTTTGTTTTGTTTTGTTTTAAAAAAAAAACAATTGGCACATATTTTTATAAAACAAAGAAATAAAATTTATTTTAAGAATGAATAACTGAATATACTAAAATACTATTACGAGGGGGTGTGTGGTTCAACTGGTAGAGTGCTTGTGTAGGCTGCACAAGGCCTAGGGTTCAAGCTCCAGCACCACACAAAGCAAATGTGGTGGCACACTCTTAAAATCCCAGCACATGGGAGAGAAGTTAGAAGTCATCTTTCTTCAGCCTGGATTACGTGAGATCCTGTCTCAAATGCATATAATCATTTAACATGTGTTCAAAGTGTTGAGATAGTTAACATGTTTTGATTATGTCATCGAAATTGGTTTACAATACATCTCAATTTAAAATAGTCACGTCTGAGCACTAAATAGCCACCTATTAAAGAGCGCCATTCTGCAGTATTATAAGCTGCTTTCCAAAGAAATCGCTTTATTTTTCTATTCGGATCATGACTATGGGTAACTTAAGTATGCAGGCTAGCCAGAGGGGGTGCTAAAATGGATCAGATTCATTATGGCAAGGCAGAGACATTTGTAAACCACCAGCTATCAATGCAGTGTGATCAGTGCTGTGTTCATGCACAAAAGAAACTCTGATGGCTGGGGGAAAGGCACCGTGTACGGGGAAAGGAGATTGCACAGAAGTGTGACCTGGAAACAAAGTGACAAGAAAGGCAGCCGGTTGTTGGCAGATGGGAGTTGCAAGTTTTCCAAATGTGCCTGAACAAAGAAAGAGGCTTCATAGGCTGCCGGCCCAAAGGTCGGTCATTCGAGTGTGTGGAGACAGAAGAAGGTGACAGAAAAAGGAACCCAGCGGATGAGGATTGCTTGGACTGGCAATGGAAAACTGACGAGAGCGCCACTTACACTTCGCGCTCGCTATGGTAAACAGACCTGTAAACGGAGAAAGTGGTCCCTAGCCATCGGGACTCTACTTGGGGAACGACTTGATTTGCGAGGAAAAGTGGGCGTCTGACCCTCCCCGCACCGCACCCACGTTCACCCTCTCACGCTAGCTTGCACTCAGAATTCAGCCCAGCCACTCCCGGGCCTCAGAGTCCTAGGAACTTGCTAATCCACTTCTGGACGTGAGGAGCTCATCTTCAGTAAAAAAAAAAAAACTGCACCTACGACTTTAAAACAAGCTGCCTGAGTGAAAATGAGTCCATCAAAACGGTTGCCGGGGTCAGAAAACTACTATTCCCAGAAGTCATTTGGGACCCATTGGTAGCGAGCAACTGGCCAGTGAGGTACTGCTTCCGGTGTCGTGAGACCTTTTGGGCTCTTTGAGGAGTTTACCTTTGACTTATGTCCGAGTTCTTCCGGGTTTCTTTCTCCTACAAGATGGCAGCGTCTGAAGAGGAGTTACAGCTGCCGCGGCTTCCGGAGCTCTTCGAAAACAGCAAGAAACTTCTGGAAGAAGTGGAAGTAGCGACTGAACCCACTGGCTCCCGAACAATCCAGGACAAGGTTTCCAAAGGATTGGACCTCATTGAGAAGGCTGCCGGAATGCTATCGCAGCTTGATTTGTTGAGGTATGGGGGAGAGGGCAGTAACCGCAGAGAACAAATGGTTAGCAAGGGTAGAGCCATTGCATATGGGTGGAAAGGACCTTTAAGGCTAAAGTAGCTGGGTCCCTACTTTCTCACCCTGTCTGCATTCTTTGCATTGTCCACTTCTCTTCTGAGATGGTTAATATCCCAGGACAGTGCTTCCTAGTGTACGGCTGACTCGCTAGGGTTTACGCACGCTCAGCTACTTTCTTTTAATCTGGCCAATGTTGTCCCGTTTGCACCACTCTCTCCCAGCCCTGTTTTCCCCCCCAGAAGCAAGGGCCACGGTTTAATGCTCAACCAGGCTTCACCGCCTCCTCTTTGCTCTTTCCAGCCGAAATGAAGATTTGGAAGAAATTGCTTCCACCGACCTGAAGTACCTGATGGTGCCAGCGTTGCAAGGAGCTCTCACCATGAAACAAGTCAACCCCAGCAAGCGTCTAGATCATTTGCAGCGGGCTCGAGAACACTTCATAAATTTCTTAACTCAGTGTCATTGCTATCATGTGGCAGAGTTTCAGCTACCCCAAACCAAGAATAACTCAGCTGAAAATAATACTGCTAGCTCCTCCATGGCCTATCCAAATCTCGTTGCTATGGCATCTCAAAGACAGGCTAAAATAGAGAGGTGGGTCAACGGCTGGAATTTGAGGGCTGTAGTGCTGTTGGGGGTGCATGTGTGTGTGTGTGAACTACAGAATAGTGTATGTCATTTTCTGGGTTATGAATGAACCTAGGCCATGACAAAATCAAAATTCCCTGAATCTTGACAAGCCTTTGCCATGTTGAGGGGGTTGTTACTAAAGTTTCAGGGCCTCTACCCCCTCAACACACACCTTATGGTTGTCAATAGTAGTGATATTTCTTATCCTAAAACTTTTAGGATTAGCAAAGTATATCCTAACCTTTTTCCATATCTCTACATAATGCTGTCTGTATGGGATAAGTATTTCAAAAGTACACAATGTTTTATACTATTGATTGAGCAGTTCTGTTCAGAAGGCATACAGGCTGGGATGTTTAATGTCCTGAATTAATTAATAGCCCTGGTACAGCATCATGTAACCTTTGATGTTGTTTATTCTTAATGTAAAAAAAAAAAAAAAAAAAACATCAACGCTTTCTCAGTGTCTTAAGAAACAAGTTAGGCACTGGGGATACAAACTGTTTGGGTGTTTGTATGAATGTGGGCGATCATTGTGCTCTGGTGAGGAGAAGTGGCCTACACACAGAAGGACAGTGTAAAATGGTATAAAGAGAGATGCATGGGGTACCATGAAAGCAGTCAGGGGAGCATTTACCCAAAGAGGGAACAAGCGAGGATAGGCTTCCTGGGAAAGGGGATTTCTGTTCTGAGGTGTTTAAGAGGAAAAGGAATGTGAGCCTGAGGAAGAAGAGAGGATAGCATTAGCCCACCAAAGTAGTAAGCTTTAATAAAGCTATAGAGGCATTAAATAACCAGAGCTGGGATGGGGTTGTATGGGAGAAGAACAGTGACCCCACCCAAACAACAAAATAAAGCTAAAGCAAAATGGTAGTGGAGAGGTGGAAGGAATAATGATGAAGAATATTGTACAGTTTTTAATCATAGAGAAGGTAGGATATGAGGAAGATAAGGAGCAAGCTTGAGAAGATGCTTGAATCCCAGGTTCATGATTAGTTACTCTATGATTTGGGGCAAATTATTTACTCTCCTTAGGTTTAAAATGGAGATAATAAGTACTCCTTCATAGATTGTTTTATGAAGGACTAATAGAGAAATACGTATAAAACTCTTAGTGTAGCTCAGCAGCTGGCACAGTAAGCACTCAGGGTCAGCTGTAGTTATGTATTTGTGGCTAAAAGTAAAATTACAGACTCAGAGCTCTGGGTTTGAGTTTCAGCTTTCCTTACAGGTCATTGGACTTTGAGTAAGTTATTTAACCTACCTAAGCATCAGGTTCAGTCTTATGTGAAGTTAAATAACAGTGGTGCCTGTTTAATATGGTTAAGAAGCATAAATTGACCTAGCATCAGTGAGTAAAGAGACAGCACAAACCGGGTTATAAAGAAAAACATAAAGAGGACAAGGAGTTGGGAGGGGGTCAGGCTGGATCTGAGAGGAGTTGGATGTAAACATGATCAAAACTCATTCTACACAGTGTATATGAAATTCTGAAATAATTAGTAAAATATATTTAAGTTATAAAGCATAAGTCAGGATAGGGGAGAGCATAAAATCAGTACCGGGGCATATTGATTTTGAGGCAACCTATCTAAGTAGAGATGTCTGCTACCATGAAGCTCAGAGATAAGGCTTGGACTGTAGAGGGTTGAGAATTAGCTTATTCAACAGATACTTATTAAGCACTTCATGAATGCTAGGATCAGATCTAGTTGCCAGAAAACCAGCCAAAGGCATTGTTGTCATGAAGCTTTGATTCTGGTAGATAAAGACAATAATGTGGTAAATAAAATAAATTCAAGCTAGCATTCACAAGACACCAAGTTTGATTCATAAGTGCATGTGCATATACACAGAGAGAGATAGCAGAAGAGAGGAGGAATTTTTGGATATTTCAAGTTCAGGTCCTAATGGTAGGGAGAATAAGAAAATGTAGTTAGGGAGCAGTGAGTGGTAGTAAGCGATTAAAAAAAAAAAAAAAGACATGGGCTAGAATGATACAAAATGGATTCCAGAATCCTCTATGTGAAACTGTGGACTGCCCATAAGCATAGATCAGAAACTAAATAGTGACTCTTGTGTCTAAATAATTGTACCCAGAAAGAATAAATGCCTTGAGATAATAGAGAAAGGTAAGGGAGTGACAACACTGAGCTGGAGGACTGAGGAAAAGCTTTCAGAGCAACAACCTGTAAGATGAGTCTTAAAAGATCACTAAAAATAGAAACTAGACTTCATGAATGTGAAAGTAATAATGCTTATTGTTGATAATTTGCACAAGAAGAATATTTTTAAATCATAAATAACTCTTAATCAGCATTCATATATGTCACTGTTAACTTTCTGCTGTGTTTTCTTTCAGATATACAATTATTTTAGTTAATAAATTATGAAGAATACTGTAAATACAGCTTTTATCCTGTCTTTTAAAAACTAATATTGTGAGCATTTCCCCTGTCATTTGAAACCATATTTGATGGTTTTGTAATGTTCCATTCTATAGTTGTACCAAAATCATTTAAACTATTTCTGTCAAGTATTTAGATCTGGTTTTGCTTGCTTGCATTTTGGGGTGTTTTCTCTTGTTTGTTTGCTTGTTTATTTGTTTGTTTGTTTGTTTTGCCTGGGGTGTGTATGTGTGATTCTAAGTAATACCATGAACAAATTTTTGTATGGCTTTGGTTACTGTTCCCTTGGACTAGGTTCCTCTCAATACTTTAAGACTGTTCTTGTGGAAGGCAACATTGTTGCCATATCTCAAGAGTCTTAAAGTATTGAGAGGAACCTAGTCCAAGGGAACAGTAACCAAAGCCATACAAAAATTTGTTCATGGTATTACTTAGAATCACACATACTGGATGTCAACACTAGAAAATCGCATTAGTCAAACAGAAAAAGGTATTCTCACTTCGGTTTCCATGTCTTTGGCCTGTAATCTTGACCTTTGAACATTAAAAAACAAACAAACAAACAAACAAACAAACAAAAAACTATGTGACAGGTTGAGTTGTCAACAGTACCTTTATACTAATGCTCCTGGACTCATGTTACTATCCTATAATTCTTCTGACTGTGATTCTAACACCACTTATGGGTATTTCATAGATACTCCTTTTTTTTTCCTATTTCTTCCTTTTCCTTTTCTGTTGTGGTGCTAGGGATTGATTCCAGGGCCTCGTGCATACTAGGGAAGCACTCTACATCTCCAGCACTCAAAAGCTTGACTTCTCCCTCCCAAATGTGCCCACATACAAACGTCTTCTATTTTAATAAGTGCACTGCCATTCACCTGGCTGTGTAAGCAGGAAACCTGTGAGGTATGCATACCTTTATCTGAAATGTGTCATCTAGCCCATCAGCAAGGGCTGTCAACTCTAGTAACAAAAGATGTCCTGTTGCCTTCCATCTCTGTTAGCACACTTGGGTCTAAGCCATCAGTGCCTCCCAGCCTTAGGTAGCCAAGGCCCTGTGTACTCTGATGTCTGTTTCTCCACTTCTATTACGTGCCATCCTTCACTTGTCCATCAGACTCTATCTACAGTGGCTGCCTTCTAGTTCTTTGAACAGTCCAGCTCTTTCCTTCTGTGTATGTGCTGTTCTCTTTGTATTAAGTTTCCTCCATATGGCCAATCTTTACTGTTTAGGTCTCGGCTTAAATGTTAATTCTTTACAGATCCCTTTCCACACCAGTCTCTTTAAGTAGTCGACATCTAGCATTCTCTCTTTCCCTCCACATTTGTTTGCTTCATGGCATGTAGCCCATGTGCAGTTATGTCTTGTGTCCATCTCTGGTTTGTCTTGTTCCTACTAGACTGTGTGCTCTATAAGAGTAGGAACCATTTGTCTCTTGTTCACTTTGGTATGCCTAGCACAGGGCCTGGTATGTGCTCCAACAATGCTTACTGTTGACAAATAGGAGAAAAACATGAGCATATTCCAAGCAGAAGTAGATTTAAGTATGTATAGGGAATAGATGATAGTCTGGTTTGACAGAAGCTCTGAGATATAGTATGAACAGAGGTCTTCATGAAGTGCTGTGTTTAGAATACTGAAAGGAAACAGTTGGACCACAACTTAACAGTAGTCCAACTGGAGTGAAATGATAAAAGGGAACTTAATAGATGGATACTACTTTTGTAAAAAGCATTTATATGACTAAAAAAATTATTTGAGGCAAATTTGGTAGCTAAACAATAGAGTGCTTACCTTGAATGCTTGAGGGCCTGGGCTCAGTCTCCCATACTGCAAACAAACACCATCCCCCCAAATTACTCAGACTCTTAAGTTTCTGTAACTCTTTCTTTTCGTGACTCTAGATACTGAGACTGTCCTAAATAAAACACCTAAATGGTATGTCTTCTCTCATATCTGCTTCCCTGTGCATATTCTCTTAATCTTCTTTGAGGACTAAGTATGAGTGTGATTGAATAACAGTAACTCCATTCTTTTAACAGAAACAAACATAGAAGTTCGGTAAGTAATAAAACCTAGTGGATTTAGGTTCTTAAGTGACAACTAGACAGCCACTTCCATAGACAAATGGAAATATGCAACTAAGACTTTTTGTGTTGTTATTGATGCAAAAAAAAAAGTATCTCTCTACTTTGGTGAGTTCCAAGGGGAAAGCATGTAGGGAAAAAAAGCTAAGAATTCAGCTGTGGGCAAGTTAGGAGAGAAGAAGGAAGGAAATAACAATCAGAAGAGACCTAACAAAGTACAAATAGAAGAATTTTCAAAAGCAAAATGTTATATCCATTCTACGGACTCTCCCTACATACTCCCCTATACACTTACACACACACATACACACTGTTACACACACCTTAACACATACTTTAATTTATGCTGTTTAGCATAGTACAACTGTTTCAGTCTCTAGACTTGGAACTTCTTAAGTCAGAGACCTTGACTAGTAGTATATTAGTATTTCATTTGTATTGTATTTCATGGTACCCAGTCCAGTAATTTGATCATAGTTAAAGCTTGGAGGTATCTGGAGAGACAGATAGACATTGCAAAAATTGATTCTTAGAATCAGACCATCTTGGGGGGACTATTTTCTACCACTTAATAGATGGGGCATGCTCTCTCCCCATCCCCTCCCCAAGCTCAGTCTTCTCATCTGCTAGCAATGTTTGTTGTGCTGTTTACAAAGAATTTTCATGTGCGTTTTACCGTTTGATCCTCTAACAACCCCATGAAGTAGATCCACATTATAGAGATACAGGAATGTGCTTTTTCAAATTGACTTGACCAAACTTACATAGTTAGTATACGGTTAAGCTAGAGTTGAAACTGCCTTTCTAACGCATAGAAGAGTGGTCACATGAAAGGGTATGAAGTAAGTTGTAGAAAGGTGATTCTGGGTAGGGGTGTTAGACAACAGTAGAGTGAAAACTTACAGCTATGAGTAATAAAAGCAGACAACTGACAGTGGGGCCTGAACGAAGTGGATAGGGACAACACTGCTAAAAAGCAGGATGGAATGATAGATGAGGACTAGAGGAAAATTTAGCGTTATAACTGCCTGGCCATCAGGTAAGCATGATCCTGGTGTGTAATTGCCACAAAAGATAACCACGTCTGACAGTAGACATTTGTGGTTGGCCCATTTGATTCAGATTCGTAATTTCTTAGCATTCTGTATCTGCTTAGAAACAGCAAAAGGAAACTCCCAAGTCAAGGTGGTTATAGAGACAAGGAATTCCTAAGGTAGCAGTTGGTCCACCCTGGGGGGTGCGGGGGGCGCTTAGGACACTGATGTAGTCTAGGATGGTTGTTGTTAGTCTGTCTTTCAGGGCCTGATGGTTCCAGTACTGTGAGTAATGTTGGGAGGCGTTCTCTAATTTTACCAAGACACATTGTTTGTTTGTTTTTGTTTTCTGTATCTTACTGGGGTCCTTTTTATTCAAATTCTCGTGTGAAAAAAAAAAAAAAGTTCCTTTTCTGAAAGAAAAGTTTTTGTATCTTTTTTGAAGCCATTGGCCTGAAAGAACGGGTACTGAAGAGCCAGGAATCTAAAGGGTAGAAAGAGCTAAGTCCCAGAAGAAAGGACATAGAAAAGAAGGAACAGAGCAGAGAGTGCATGAGGTGATTAATCATAGAGAAGGAGAAATGCCAAAAAAACTTTACTTAGTGGACTACTATACTCACCCAGAATTCACGCTGGAGAATATACATCCCAAGACCCTTTTAGGTTCTTCTCCTGTGATACAGGCACCTCCATGGAAGAGAATGAGTGGCCACTTGTGGAACCAATTAAACATTCTTAAGTAATTTTTGTAGTAGCAACTGAGCTAGGAATGGGCCTTTGTATTCTTTTACCCAGAAGGCTACATATGGTGATGCCGTAACAATTTGTAGCATACAAGATGCTTTCTTGGTGGGCTAAAGAAAAGCCTAAACATTTTTGTAACAGTCTCTTAAAGTGCAGTAGTCCTTGACTTTGGAATAAAACCTCTCCTTGGCAAAATAAGCTGGAAAAGGACAGCAAAGGGGTGGGGAAATGAGAGAAGAGGAAGAAGGCATGCATGCAGAGGAAAGAAAGAAGATAACACATCTACATAGAGTTCTGTATAAACGTTGAGAAATTCAAGGACTATCTCCTCACCTTAAGTGCTCTCTCAACTTGAAATTAAGATCTTTTTTAGGTGCTCCTGCAGAAGAACTTCTTTTGTAGAAGCGCAGAGTGGGGCTTCCAGGAGGAGGGGTTTTGGTAGACTTCTCTTGGCAACCCTGACATTTTTTACTTGGCTCCTGTTTGTCGTAGGCCTTCATATCCAACATGTTGCCTGTTTTGTATTTTAAATGCATCCATCTCTTGCTACCAGCAGTGCTGTCGCCCTATTTCTTATGACCATCATTACCTAAACTTGGTATCTTACTTCCTTTCCCTGCTTTCTGTCTATTCTAGACACTCCTCCATACACAGTTGCTTTTCCCTCTTAGAATAATCTTCTGGATATCATGATGACTTCCTGCCTTCTTCTTTGATGTCTTTCCTCAGGTCATCCCTTCAGAAAGGTTGCTTCTGCTCACTTTGTATATACTAGCATGCCTACTTCTGCACTATTGTTCTGTCCATTCCCTTTGCTTTTTGCTGCGTCATAGCATGTACATGTATCCTCATCTAACTTACCTGTTCTTTTTGATCTGTCTTCCTCCACTAGAATGAAAGCTGATGAAAGCAAAGACTGTCTTTTATAAACTGCCTGTAGCACTAAAAGTGCATATCATACTCTTGAGATAATTGACAGATTATCTATTGTCTTATCTATTGACAGATAATAGATATGAATGATAGATAATAGATATGAATGATAGGTACTAGAAATGCATCCTGAAAATGACATCTGAGATCATTGAATCTTAAAACTATGTAGCGATGAGTCAAGATTACTTCAGGAATATTTTGCATGAAAGAAAAATGATGACCAACTTTTCAGCAGTTTCATAAGGAAGTCCTACATTGGTGGCAGGGAAACAGTAACCTGTAAGATTTTGGCATTCTGTGAAGATATCTTGGAAGTGGAGGACTTACAGGAAGCACTCTGGCACTGATGGCCAAATGACTAGAGCATCTCATCCTAAAAGATGATAGGTCTCACTGAGATCATACTATGCATAGGCTTTTTATTGCTTTGTAGTCTGGGTATTTGTTCTGGATTGTAGAATCTATTCCTAGATAATAGACTCTAGTTCCAATGTAGGAATTGGCACACATGCTGCCTGGACATCTGCAAAGAGAGACCTAACTATAGCCACCTTTTGAAGAAATCTGTATTTTTAAGTTCATGGGTAATGCTTTTCTATGGAACAGATACAAGCAGAAGAAGGAGGTGGAGCATAGGTTGTCTGCACTGAAATCTGCTGTGGAAAGTGGTCAAGCAGATGATGAGCGTGTTCGCGAATATTACCTCCTTCATCTTCGGAGGTGGATTGGTATCAGCTTAGAAGAGATTGAGAGCATTGACCAGGAAATAAAGATCCTGAAAGAAAAAGACTCTCCAAGAGAGGTAAGCCTTGTCCTTGCCCACATAGCAATGGAAAGCTGCCACCAGAAGTTTGAACATTCTGCAGGAGAGAAGCCAAATGAAAACTTTTAGTTGGATGTAGTGATGCACACTTACAATTCTGGCTACTGAGGAGTCTGAGGCACAAGGATCACAAGCTTGAGGTCTGTGTGAGCTATACAGAGTTCAAAGCCAAAGGAGTCACTTGAGATATAAAACAAAAGATCTCAAAAATTATAAAACACTGGAAAAGTAGCTCAGTGATGGAGAACTTGTCCAGCATGGACAGAGCCCTCATTTTAACTCTTAGCACTACAAAAAAATTAATCTTTGCAAGTCTCCCTACAAGTATTATTCACATTCAGACAAGTGGAGAAAGGCTGGTGATTTGCCAAAGTAGCTTTCTAGCTCATTATAGCAACCTTCCCTGATACTTTCTAATATAAGACACTTAAGTTGTAACTTAAGTGTCTTAAGTTACTTTTCCTTAAAATTTGAATTGGTTTTGGCTGTGAAAAGAAGAGAGAAGGAGACCTTTATAATCTACTTAATTGTAGAACAGAGAAAGAACAGGATTAGAATGGGTAAGAAAAGCAGAACTGTGGGGAGTGGAGGGGAGAGAAAGAAACCAGGAAGATGAAGAAAAAAAAAAAAGCAGGTAATGTGTTTGGGCTGGGGAAAGACTTTAGACCTTAGCCTTGCACAGTTGCACACTCAGACCAGTCAGTCATGCAGGTAGCAGACACTGCAACAAGGGCATCTTCATATCCAAAATTCCCAGAAGACTACTTTGAAAACAATCTTTAGGGCTGGAGGAGAGATGGCTCAGCCATTACAGGCTAGGCTCACAACCATAAATATAAAAACAATCTTACAGAAGAGCTTTAGAGTGTCTTTGAACATCCTAACCCTGTTCTGGAGCTGCTTCAAAAGAGTATGCTCTATTGCCACTTGCTCCTTGGTGTAGGATACAACATGAATTGACCTGATCAGCCACCACAGTAATTGATCCGAGCCCTGGAATAAGTGCTTTTTAATTTGACTTGTCCTAATAAGCCTGGGAGCTCTTACCTGAGAGAAATACCAATCCGGTCTTCCATGTTAAAGGATCAAAGAATGGACTTTGACTATTCCATGGTCATAAGGCCCCTTGAGCATTTCTTCAGATGAATGGTTTTCTAGCATTTTGAGGTTAGACTCTTCTGAGTCCTTTCCTGGCCCTGCTTTGTTAGATGTAAATAGTTCTGTCTTATCTCTCATGTGAGATTGAGATGGGTTCTGGAAGGTATGAGGTAAAAAACAAATGAGCACCTTGTATTTAACTATCCTTTGTTCCAGCATGCCTATATTCCTTTATATAAAAACCCCTGGTCTATCCTCACTTCCTTTACAGATGGACATCAATTTCTAAAATACCCTACAGGTGCTTGAAAATTAACAGCATGATTACATTGGAAAGGGCTTTTGGAAGAACACTCTTAATTCTTTTCCACAGAAGGTCAGACTGGAGGAAAGTGCTTCAGATTCAGCTCAAGGGGTTTATGTGGACCATGGCAGTAGGCTTTAGAATTTCCTTCTTTAGATGGGGCTATTTTGAAACCAAATACTTTTTTTCCTTGTGGTAAGAAGTTTGCTGAGAGCACCTGCTCTCTCTCATTTTAGCAAAGTACTGACACCTCTCAAGACTGAAGGAGCCATCAAGATGGCCTAAGTCTGTTCCCCAAAAGGCACGTGATGGAAAACAAGAGCTGACTCCTGCAAATCGTCCTCTGACCTTCACACCTAACTCCCCAACAAGACATAAATGTAAACAAAAAATAGAAAGCTTGATCACTGATGATAGAAAGGGAGTGAACTTTGAACCCAGGGCCTTTTCCGCACCAGAAGACTTGAAAGCCTGTGTGATAAAATGGGTAAAATGGCAAATGTACCTCTAAAATTAATTTTCTTCTTAGGAATCAACTTCTCACTCATCTCTTCCAGAGAAGCCTCCAATGAAACCCTTCATACTCACTCGGAACAAGGCACAAGCCAAGTAGGTAGTGCTACAGGCTGACCTGCCTTCAAAGCCTTGGTTTGATGGTTCCATGCAATGCTTGAGTAAAATGCAAAATGGACATTTTTGCAAAGTCATGGCTTCAGCTATGAATGGTGCTTTTTCAGCAAAGAGACTAAAGCTTTCCTGATAATTTCTCCATGTTTGTCCTCAGAAATTTCCTCTACATAAAACTTTAAAATAATCAGGTAACACAGAAGGAAATCAGTGACTCGAATTGCATGCTTTACATGTTTTTTTTTTTCCTGTTGTTGACACTCTTCCTGCCTTTGTGAGCAGTTCTTGGAAGGATGTATCTGCCTGCCTATGATTTAATTCGGAGTTATTGATGCTATTTCACAGGCTCACAGAAAGTATTCTCCACATTTCAGAATCACCAACTGTTAATTGCCAATTCACAGAGTCACTGTGGAGTCCTGGCCCTTGGGATTGCTTATTGGGAGATGACCCTGGGCTATCTATCCTCACATTCTTGAATTTAATGCTTCCTTCTGGGTGCCCCCCCCCCCTTTTTTTTTTGCATTTCTGGAGAAGTTTGGACAAGTCCTCAAAAGATTGTCATGTGGGAGAATGAGAATGACACAGATACCTGCCTCATCATTAAAGAGGAAAGAGGCTGTCCAGTATTACTATATTTGTTTAGTTCTCTAAATGAAATGTGATTTTTGCAGAGTATTTGGAGCTGGTTATCCAAGCCTGGCAACTATGACGGTGAGTGACTGGTATGAACAGCATCAGAAATATGGAGCATTGCCAGATCGAGGAATAGCCAAGCCGACATCAGGTATGAAGAGCTGGGAGGAAAATGGTTGTTCTGCTGGTTCCTTATGCCTTCACACAATTAAAACCTGAGCAGAGGTAGTCTAAGCAAAGAGTTTGACAAAAATCATCTAGTCAGTGTCATTTTGCCATTAAAACAAAAAGCAGATGCTTCTGATCAGTGTCTTTTTTTTTTTTTTCCTCCAATTATGACATAAAAACAGCAGCCAGGCAGCAAAATCAAAAACCCACTTCTGGTAATGACAGAGCGGATTGTGTCATGCTGGTCCCAGGACAGTCAAACATTATAAAAAGTACAACTCCCTACATGTACTGAAAGTGACTAGAAGAAGACATAAACTGGAGGGTAGGCTATGCTTTGAAGGATGGAAAGGAACTTAAAATTCCTTGATGTTCTATATTCTCTTTGCCCAGTTGGCGGTTAGGCCATAGGAGGTTGGTACTCAGAAGTTTCCTTGAAAGGGAAAGGTGGGGAAAGGTAAGAGCAATATGTATTATGTAGCAGAAAAGCAGTCATGGACAGCCCTGGGGTAACGACTACACTTTTTGCCACTTAGCATATGAGACATTGTCCACCTTGCTGAGCCTTAGTTTTCTTATCTCCGACTCTCTTAACTGTGTGAAGGAAACATTCTTACCTCCATTTTAACATGGAGATATGGTCTTTAACAAGTATGGTGGCCAGGCTAGGATTTAAATTTAAGACTTCAAATTTCCAGTGTTAGTGCTGTTTCTAATAGCATGAGGGGAAGAAAACAGTAGCCATTTGAAAGATGTCCTTCTTTTAAAGATTTATTTCATGTATACAAATGCTCTATCTGCATGAATGCCTGCATGCCAGAAGAGGGCATCAGATCCCAGTATGGATGGTTGTGAGCCACCGTGCAGTTGCCAGGAATTGAACTCCAGACCTCTCTAAGAGCAGACAGTGCTCTTAACCGCTAAGCTGTCTCTCCAGCCCCAGATGCCCTGTTTTTGTTTTTGTTTTTTATAGCCTTTTACCTTTGGCTATGCTGTACTTTCAGGACATAGAATAATTAAAACTCAGATAGAAATTTGTGAACTTCTTAACTGAAGAATACAAGAACTGGATTTAAATTGACCATTGCAACTGCAAAGTGATGGGGGATATCCTTGAAAGCAAAGAACCGCACGGGAGGAGTCTGATTTCAGGAGAGACTTCAACTGTTTATCAGTGCAAGAAAGATAAACAGGCCTCAAACAGTTTCATGATTTTCTAAGTTACCTATTCTTTAGAGGCTAGAAATAATTCAAAATCTCTGTAATACGGATAGTCCTCAGCTTAGCACATGCTTACATCTTGATGATATGGTGTATTGAAAATCGACTGTGAAAGATAGCTTTAAGAGCTAGGAAAATAGCTCAGCAGGTAAAGCTAACGTTGCCACAGAAGCATCAGAACTGGAGTAGAGATGTCCAGCACCCTTGTAAAAGCTGCATGGATATGGCGGTCCGCCAGTAATTTCACCATTCAGGAGGCAGACAGGAGATCTGCAGAATAAGCCAGTGAGCCAAACTAGCTGAAATGGTGAGCTCTCGCCTCAACCGAAGGACCTCCAGTATATAAGGTAGACCAGCACAATCAACCTTTGGCTTTCACACGCACGTAAGTGTATACATCCCACATACATGTAAAAATACCTTTAGTACATTAGCCCACTGAACATTCCAGCTTAGCAGTACAGCATATGATGGAGCAGAGTTTAAACTTTTTCCATTTACATCACCTTTTTTTTTAAATGTAACTGAGGATTTATGTGTGTATGACGTAAGTATACGTGTACCATTGAGATGGCTCAACAAGTAATGGTGCCTGCTGCTAAGCCTAACAACCTCATGTTCATCCCCATGATAGTGGAGAGTCAATTCATAAGTTGTCTGACCTCCGCAAACATGATAGTGGTATGTGTGCCCTCATGCACACACATAGATAGATAGATAGATAGATAGATAGATAGATAGATAGATAGATAGATAGATAGATAGAT
>NW_026589447.1:845292-936707 GCF_907164565.1 Psammomys obesus | reverse complement strand
GATAGATAGATAGATAGATAGATAGATAGATAGATAGATAGATAGATGGATGGATGGATGGATGGATGGATGGATGGATGGATGGATATAGATATAGATATAGATATAGATATAGATATAGATATAGATATAGATATAGATATAGATATAGGAATGGCCAAATCCAGAACACCTTAAAAGTAAATAGAACAGACCTTCAAATAAGAAATCAAGGATTGATGGTCTTCGCACAACTGCCTACAATTAATTAATTTAATTAATTGTAAAAATCATTTTTCAACATTTTTTTGATTACATGTGTCTATGTGGGGATGTGTGCTTTCCATGCAAGCATGAGGACCTGAGTTCAATCTCCAGAACTCTTTTTTTTTAAAAAGCCGGGTGTAGTGGGAATTACCCTGTAATTACAGTGCTTGGAAGACAGAAAGATCCCCAAAGCTCACTGCTGAGCCACTCTAGCCTAATTGGCAAACTCCAGGTTCATTGAAAGACTCTGTTTGAAAACTATAAGGTAGAGAACAATTCAGGAAGATACTCAGTGTTAACCTCTGCTCTCTGCACATAGACGCGCATAATCCCCACCCAGGAAATCTAAAAGCATACACAAATGAAGTATACAGAGAGCAACGTCACGAAGTATTGTAGACTTCCCATTGGAAACAGAGGCCAGAGAGAGCTAAGTATGTTAAGGCAGGAAATTGTCACCCTATTAAATGAAATGAGGACATGACCACTCGGAAGTATGGTTGAAAAAAAAAATTTATTGTAGATATGAGGGAGAGTATACCCAGAGGCATCAGAAGAGTCCAGAATAGGGAGAGAAAGTAGTAGACTGAGTATGACCAGCAGACTGAACCAGAGAGAGAAAGAAACCTTCATACACACACACACACACACACACACACACACACACACACACACACACACACAGATATAAGATAAACCATAGATTGATACAAAATATTTCAAAAGATATATCGGAGAAGGGACTATTATCCAAAATATTCATTTAAGATTCGATACTAAGAAAATGAATGGCCAGATGAAAAAAAAAATAGACCAAAAAAAACTTAAACAGTTCACTAAATACGATTTGCAGATGCTCCACATCATGTTGTTGGGATAATGTAAATTAAAACAATGAGATGCTCATCTATTGGAATGGCCAAATCCAGAACACCTTGAAGTAAATAGAACAGACCTTCAAATAAGAAATCAAGGATTGATGGTCTTTGCACAACTGCCTACGATTAATAGGAAATTGTGTATTTTAAAATATAAAAAAAAAATAGAGGTTATCAAAGTGAAAAGAATCTAAAGCTATGTACCCTAATAACAGCTACAGTAATATTAGATAAAGCAGGCAAGAAAGAAAAAGGGGGAGTTAAAAAAAAAATTTTATAAGGGGAAAAGGGGGGGGGGGGGCAGTTGCCCAGAAAGACACATTTGTAAGTGCCTGTTAGCAAGCCTGAAATTGCAGGAAGATAAAATTAAGTGGAGAACTAGACAAACCTACAATCATAATCAGTGTTCTCTTTTGAAGTCTTTATATTGGAAGCATGATCCCCAGTGCAGCAGGTAATGCTCTGGGAAGTGAAAGGATCCTGGAGTCTTTGACTTCATCAGTGAACTAATCTATGAATAGGTTCATAATTTGATGAACTGTTAAGTAGGTGATAGACACTTAGTAGATGGGAGCATTACTGAAGGGAGTATGTCCTGAGGACCCCTTCTCTCATACTTCCTCTCCGGTCCCTGGCTTCCAGGAAGCAAATAGCCCTGTCCCAGCACATGCTCCTCACCATGATGTTCAGCCTCACCTTGAACCCCAAGTTATAGGGACAAGTTATGAAGAATTAGAAACATGAGCCAAAAGAACTCTTTTTTTTTCCCCCAGCTGTAATTGTCATTAGAGGGAAGATGACTACCTAATTGGAAATGTTGACCCTTCTTCTAGTGATTGATAGGATTGTGTTTGCCAGTAAGGCTACTGAAAAATCTGATCAACACTGTCAGTCATTGTACACTACACTGCCTGACATTTATAGAACTATGTCTAGCAACAGTAAAATGAACATTTTCTAACACAGGGGACACAGTCAACATATAGTAGGTCATCATACATTTCAGTTAATTTTCAGAAATTAAAATTACAGTGAATGTGTTCTTAGCTATGTTATATAGCTAGGAAATTCCCCCCCAAGGAGGAAGGAATACACGAGTAACACACAAATCAAAGGAAAATTCCAAAGAGCATCAGACTTTGAGAAATACAGTGAATATTGTGCGGAGAGGGATAATAGTATAATGTTGAAATATAGTGTTGGCGGAGCGGGGGAACAGTAAAACCAGTGACCTGAGATCCTACTTCAGCAATCTGGGAGAGAAGACAACAAAAAGTCCAAATGAAGGAAACAAGAAAGATAGGAAAACTAAAGAACTGACGGTGGTTCCACAAAAGTTGAACACAGGGGTACTGCTATAATCTCGTGCTTTCGTGTCTTAGTCTAGAGCAGCGGCAGCGGTTCTCAACCTTCCTAATGCTGCAGCCCTTGAATATAGTCCCTCATGCTGTTGTGACCCCCAACCATAAGATTATTTTCATTGCTACTTTATAAGTGTTATTTTGCTACCTTTATGAATCAAAATGTAAGTATCTGCCATGTGACCCCTCGAGGGGGTCACAACCCACAGATTGAGAACCACTGGTATAGACACCCCCACCCCCCCCCAAAGGAAGAGACAGTGCCCATAAAGTAAGCCATGAAAATCATTGTTTTTAACAGCCCACTGTGGCTACAGTGTACTTGGATGCACATACATACCAGAATGGATAAGTAAGTTTTGGTATATTCATATAATGAGCTGTGTGTAATGTTAGACTAACTGTGGTTCTTCAGCTGTATAAGTAACAAAATCTAGCTGATGCACACCTAACTATGTGTGGAAAAGCCAAACACAAAAGCATATGTTCTGTATGATTTCATTTATATAATGTTCAAAAACAGGTGATTCTCTGTATGTGCTGGTTAAAAGCCTTTAGTGGTGGGTTAGAAATGTAGTTGGACCTGAAGGGGCTTTCTGGGAGTTAGTAGTGTTTTGTATTTCTGTCTGGGTCCCAATTACAGGGATGTGTTAGATAAATGACAATTCATTGAGCTACACTCACATTTTTTTTTACTTTTGTACATGTGTTTATACTTCAGTAAAAGTACGAAATAAACTCGGACAGTATTTCGACCACAGATAGATGACAGGAAATCCCTGTGAACTTCCAAGTAAAGCCAGGGAAAGGCGGGTCACCGGTGCTTCAAATCAGCAGGTTACCGGCATCTGTGCAGGAGACCCTGGGAGTTAACTATCCTGGAAAAGCCTACAATAGTGTACTCAGTAACAACTGCAGTGAGTCCAGTTAAGAACAGCACTTGAAACCAGTTGTGGTGGCACACACCTGTAATCCCAGCACTCGCTCAGGAGGCAGGGGCAGGTGGACCTCTGTGAGTTCGAGTCCAGCCTGGTCTAGAAAGAGAGTCTAGGACAGCTAGGGCTTGTTACAAAGATAAACCCTGTCTTGGAAGCCACCTGTCCCTCCCCTCCCCCAAATATAGAACAGCAGTTGAAACTAGGGGAGGTTTTGATATCCCATAAAATCCAAGCCAAGCTGGTGAGGTGGCTCAATGGGTAAAAACCAAACAATCGAAAAGCACCACGATTAGATAATCTGGAAGGAGTGGCATGATCCAGTCTGTAATGAACTCTTGAAATTAGTCCACCCAGTCTCCCAGGGCAGGAGGCCCACAGACTTTTTAAATAGTATCACCCAACTCATTTTAAAAACATTATTTCAGGTTTGTTTAGGTTTTTTGTTGTTGTTTTTGTTTTTGTTTTCCTCCATTTTGTGTTGCTACAAGTAAAATCAAAATTAGGACAAGAGCAATAGAGAAGAAAGAGAAGGAACATGTGAAAGGGAGAAAGAACCAGAGTAGCTATGTTATCTAGATTCCACACTTCTCCAGTGTGTGCAAAAGCAGCAGAATGGAGCCTTTGTGAATTTGAGATAACCACCTTGAATCATAAGCCTTTCTAAAAATTCAGAAACACTTGAGATAAAAATTAGAAATAGATTGTGATGATGGTTGGAAAACTGCAAATATAGTTTTAAATACATTAATTGTGTGATACGTGGAATAAATTTCAGAATTGTAAGGAAAATTACCAAGGTCAAATCCCACACAAAATGAAGGGGGCGTAAAAGAAATATTTGCAAGTACTCCAGAAGGACAGGTTATCAAACACCTGGGGTGGTAGTAATGCCTCTGGTCCTAGCACTTGGGAGGTGCAGGAGGTCCAGGGTACAAAGGGACCCTCAGCTACCCTCAGTGTTCCAGGCCAGCCAAGGCTGTGGTACCCTGGCTTAAAACACAAAGCAGAGCAAAACAAAGACAAAAGAACAAATAGGAAATAATATCTTTAAAATGAGCTAGGAAATACTATTTGAAAAGTAGCAGAGACCACAGAGAGACCATCTGGCTCAGGGTAGAGGGACCTAGAAAGGCTCAAATAGAACCAATGAAAAATATGGAAAAACTGAAAATGCCTTACCAAGTTAAAAGGCAGAAAGTAAGAAAATCAACAAAAAAAGATGAAAATCAACATGGAGGAAATGAGAAGTTTGGAGAGAAGAAAATGTAATCAAAGTTAAATTGTATGAGAAAAAGGATTTAAATATTTTTTAAACAAGGAAAAATATAAACTAAAGAAACTGATAAAAGGGTTTTGGATAAAATGACAAATATTAAATACAGCAAAGTGAGCTGTCATATGGATAGTGGGATTATCTGAACAAGAAAACCAAGGCAAGAAGGGAAATTGAATATAAGGCTGGGCAAGGTTGTAAACAATATTCCAGCTGAGGTAGGAGGCCAGCCTGGGCTACATAGAAAGTTTAAGGCCAGCCGTAGGACAGACCCTGACAACAACAACAACAAAAACAAATAAATAAAAACTAATATAGGAAAACTCCTGGAATTAAAAAAGACTTGATATAAACACATATTATATTTCTGAAATTTTTCACCCAGAATGAGTAAAACTAATTTGAGTAAAACTACTAGGTTAAAAAAATTAAATATCATAGATACCTCAATGTTTTGTAAGTGATTTATTTCTGAAGGAAAAAAAAGGCTTAGCTTACCTGTGAACTATGATATACTTGATAGTTGTGAGAAAATAAAGTAGCAAATATTTTAGAACCTCAGAGGGGAAAAAACAGAAACCAAGGACATTGTATCTGATAAAAGCTTTTAAGTCTAAAGTGTACAGGTAATTTTCAAAATCCAGGAACTGGGAAATATTGTTTCCATGATCCCTTCCTGAAGAATTTTTTTAGAAAATGAAATTCAGACAACTGCATTGGTGGGAGACATTGGTGGTGACTGAAGAGCAGTTATTTGTAGAACCAAGACTAAATGAGTGTTAAGATGGAGTGAATATGAATACATACAGGCTTGGATAATGTGTATATAGAATGCAACCATTTCTTAAAATGAGGAAATAAGAAAAGTGTATGCAAAAAAAAACTGTAATGATTCTCAGTGATTATGTTGGTAGCAGTGTGCTGTATGATGTAAGGGAGTGTAAATAAGTAAGTCTGGTATTCTTAGTTCTCTATCTTTGAGAACTAGGGCTTTTGGTGTGTAACTACACAGATGTAACTCAAAAGAGTTTCAGTTTAGAAAGGAAGCAACAGCAATGCTGTAAACCCTGATATGAACATATGAAAACATGTATTTCATAATAAATGCACAGACCTTTGCTCTAGCAACTGAAAAGACAACAACAAGGAGTAGCCTAGTAATAAGTATACTCACTAGCCTAATTGTGGCATTGAAGTACCATTCGAGGCCTGGCCTGTAATTACAGCACTCTGTGGCAGGAGGTAAAAACAACGTAAGGTCAAGGCTGGCCTGGTCTATGAAGTGGGATGCTGTCAAAAACAAAAGAAAAAAAAATCCCTATCAAAAGAAAGCAGAATATCTTAGAGAAACAGCCTTTTCTATTTCTGAAGGGTAGTAGTCCAGATAAACTTAGATCGTGTGTTCAGAATGTTCAGAAAGATCGGGAAGCTTTCATTTCCACTAGCCAGTTTAGCTTCAGAAAGGATAATTGGGGATCAGGAATGTAGCTCAGTGTTAGAGCTCCTGCCTAGTGTGTGCAGTGCTTTCTGTTCGTCCCTGCCCCCAGGGCCACAGGAAGAAGAAATTGGGGTTGGAAATGGAGCTCAGTTAATAGCACATCTGCTCCATTTTTATGAAGCTTTGGGTTCATTCTCCAGTAGCCCCCACACACAAAAGGGCAATTATAAGTAGCCTAAGTCCATTTAACAACCAAGCCTTTCTTATCAAAGTTGTTACTGAAATCTTAATCGACAGAAACTGACAAACTATTAGGTGTCATGGAATGTTTCAGTATATGTGTGTGTGTGTGTGTGTGTGTGTATGTGTGTGTGTGTGTGTGTGTGTGTGTATCATACATGATATATATGGTATCATGTTTTCAAATCAGAATAAACATAGCTGTCTCCACAAACATCATTTCACTTAATTAAAAAAATTAAAACTAGAAGTACCATAAGATTTAGCAGTCCCACTGCTGGGCAGATATCAAAAAGAAAGCATTCAGAATCCTTGTAGCTTTTCCCTTCTCTTTTTGTGGCTATAGGGACACAACGTTGGGTTTCACATATGCTAGGTAAGCTCTCCTACACTGAGCTTAACATTCAGGCCTCCTCTTCCTTTTATTAGTATATTATCATTATTTAAGGTTATTGTTCCATGCAGTAGAATAGCAAAACTTTCCTCCAGTGTAGCTGTAACTTAGTACCCATTGACCATGCTCCCATCCCTCCCTCCTCCTCCCATATTCGTTCCAGCCCCTGGTAGCCACTATTCTACTCTTCAACTTCTGTGCTATCGACTTTTTTAGATTTTGTGTATGAATAAGATCATGCAGTACTTTCCTTTCTGTGCCTGTCTTATTTCACTTAATCCTCTCCAGTTCCATCTATGTCACCCCAAAGGACAAGATACTTATCCTTTTTAAGTCTCTAAATAGTATTCCTTAATGTATTTGTAACATTTTCTTTACCCATTCTTCAGATGATGGACACATAGGTTTATTGCTTTTTTTTTTTTTTTTTTTTTTTTATGCTGGGAGTGAATGTGAATGTGCAAATGTCTTCTTGACAGACTGATGTCATTTCTTTTGGATATTTGCCCAGTAGCAAGATTGCTAGATCATATGGTAGTTCTGCTTTTAATTTTGAAGTAACTTCCCTACTGTTCTCCACAGTGACTGTCGTAATTTATCATGGCACCAACGATGTGCCAGGGTTCTTTTTTACTCACATTCTTTCTAGAACTATTTTTTTTCTCTTTTTTTATAGTAAGCACTATAACTGAAGGTTTCATTGTGTTTTTGCTTTATGTCTCCCTGATAACTAATAATGTCGGTCATTTCTTCACATATTTATTGTTCATTTTTGTGTCTTCTTTTGAGAAATGCCTACTTAAGTCTAGTGCCCATTTTTAAATTAGATTGTTTGGAGGGTATGGTTTGGTTTTTTTGCTATTGAGTTTTCAGAGTTCCTTATATGTTCTGAACATACACCCCTGATTAGATGTAGACTTTTATCCAAACTTGTAGATTGTCGCTTTACTATTGATTATTTCTTTTGTTGTACAGAAACTTTTTGTTATAATTTAAAGTGAACCCATTTGTCTTGTTTTTTTGTTTTGTTTCCAATACTTTGTGTGGGGGGTTCTTATCTTAAAAGTCTTTTAAGGCCAGCAAGATGACTTAGCTGGTAAAGGCATTTGCCCTACACTACTAATGAGCCCTTGAGTTCAATCACCAGAACCTACACGGGGAAAGGAGAAAAACATCCCCCAAAAGTTGTCATTTTGTGGCAAACCTCCTCACTTACCAACACACCAAATAAATAAAATTAAAAAAAAAAAGAAATCAATTTTAACATCCCTACCCCTTCCAATGTCTGAAGTGATTTCTCCTGTGTTTTTTCTAGTAATCTCATCTTTTCAGTTTGATATTTATCTATTTTAGTAATCTCTGTAATTGAAAGATAGAAGTCTAGTTTAATTCTTCTGCATGTAGACAGCCAATTTTCCATATCCCAGTTACTGAAAAGACTTTTCCCCAGGTATGTTCCTAGCATCTTTGTTGAATATCTGTTGGCTAGAGCTTTTTGAATTTACTTCTAGGATCTCTTATTTTATTTGTTCAGTCTTTGTATCTATTTTTAGGTCATTGCCATGCTAGTTTGGTTATCATGACTTCAGTGTGTGTGTGTGTGTGTGTGTGTGTGTCTTTGTGTGAATTGGGGGTGGATGGGCATCTTAGTGGATGCCAGAGATTGATTGTTCTCTATTTTTTGAGACTGTTTCTTAATGAACCTTCAGCTCATCAGCTTGCTGCCAGTGAGCAGCAGAGATCTCCCTGTTTCCAGCTCCGCAGTGCTGGAAATCCAGTCATACAGTGTTGTATCGATGCTGGGGACCTGAACACAGATGCTCATGCTTGTGCAGGTAGCACTTACTGACTAAGCAAGCCATCTCCTCAGCCCAAAAGAATGCATATTTTTCTCAGAAACTTTGATGGGTGTTGTGTTTTTGAAATGTGAACTGAGACAAATGTGAAGAAGTTTATTTGATGTAAATTACTAGAAAACAGAAGACCCACAGTAGTTAAATTCCAACTCTTGTTAAAAGATGTATCAAAGAATCGAATATCATCAGAAAGCACACAAATCAAGTATCAGAGTGGATTAGACTGTCCATGGCATCATTTCTTTTATTTGATTCTCAGGCATGGTTAACAGTATAAGCATTCTATAATATTTAACAAATTCAAGAAAAAATAAATAAATACATAGAAAGACTGTGACTATAAAGGAAGTTGGGGCAAGATATCTCAGTAATTAAGAGCACTCAGTACTCTCAAAAGACCCAGGTTCAGTTCCCAGTACCCATGTCTTGGCACACAACAACTTGTGACTCCAGTTCCAGAGGATCTGATGACCTCTTCTGCTCTCTGAGGGCTTCCAGTGTTCGTTCATAAACTCTTACAAACATACATGTACCTAATTTCTTTAATCTTGAAAAAAATGAATAAAGCAAATTGGTGATGAAATAAGTCACCTGCAAATGCCACATCCCTGGAGAATCACAAATCATTTTTTTTTAACTTCAGTGATTTTGGATTTCTAGGTTTTTTTTATTGTTACTGGTAGATAGGATTGTTGGGGGTTGTTTTGGGTTTTGTTTGTTTGTGTATTTGTTTTGATGAAAGGATTATTGGCCATTCAGCAGGAATTGTTTCCCAAAATAGAATCCATTTATGGAGGACTCGTCTACGATCTTGGCTTCTGTGAAAACTTCTGGAGGCACTTTTATTTGCTGCCATTGCATAACATGTCATGTACTCAATTATAGAATACATTTGTGCCATGCCTGGGCAGCTAGCCGTGCTCCGTTCTCATCGTCTGTACCTGGTTTCAGAGCAAAGCTGAGCTCCCTAATATTTATCTGCATTTCCTTGACTTCGTTTCTCCTTTTTCTCATTTTCCTATGTTAGCTGATTTCAAAAGAGCAGCTCAAAAGCAGGAAGATCAAGAACAAAAGGATGAAGAGAATGAAGAAAAAACTTTGCACAGAATGCGAGAGTGGGATGACTGGAAGGACACCCATCCCAGGGGCTATGGCAACCGGCAGAACATGGGTTAATCATTCCAAAAAGGCAAAAGGAAGACGTGGTACACACCTTCACACCCAGGACAACATCAGGAGGGTGCAGTGAAGGCAGTCATGGTGGAGTCTTGCTTTGCATTTGATAGTGTCAAACAATTATGCTTGTACCTACCCTAGGTAATGACCAATTAATTTTTGTTTGGCTTTATTAAGCTCATCACGATATATTCTGATTTCTTAAGTGGTCAGAAAAGAACACTAAGAAATGGCTCTATATAATCAATAGTAGTATAAATTGATTCTCTTTTAAAAATTAATAAAAATCCCCTCTATTATGTGGACCTATGCACAAATGTAAGTATCTGCTGGTTTTGTTGTTTGTGGTAAACATCAGGGTTCAGCCGTGGGTCTCTGAGTGTCTGGAAAACATCTGCCTTCATTCTGAGCAGGAATTGCCCAGCATCTGAACCGTCCAAACGTTCTCCTTCCCACTAGACATGGTATGAGCCCTGAGAGCAACACCCACGCTATGAAATAGTGCTACACACGAAGAGATGACAGAAGGGTTTCAGAAATTAGAGCTATGGGTGAACAGACCCTTTAAAGAATTAGTTTTGTGAGTATATTGGCTCATTTCAGTAATCTCAGGACTTGGGAGGCAGAAGGAGGAATCTTAGCAGTTCAAAGCCATCCTTAACTACCTCATGAGTTTGAGGCCAGACTGAGCTACACGAAACTCTAAATAAATAAAAGGCCTCTGGCCTCTGTTATAAAACTCCTACCTACCTAGTCCTAGTACTAGCCAAAAGAAATGGGAGCACCAGAAAAGATGCTCTTAAGATTCATCCTTTCCCCTCACACGAACATTAGTGTAAACCTTAAGGTGAAAGGCAGCAACTTCCAACCACATCAGACGGCCTACTTGTCTGTGCGGTTCTCTACCTGGCTTGGTGGCCATGTGTGCCTCTCTTCCTTGCCTGTTTAGCACACTGCTGCTGATGAGATGAGTAAATGTGGAGAAAAGGGATGGCAGCACCCATGACAACAAAAATCTCAACTTTCTGGGACAGAGGGATTGGTGCCCTCAAAGAGCAGCCTATGATCTGCTTAGAGAGCATCCTTTTGTTCTGTGGCTCCAGTCCACTTTAGTTTCCTTTGAAGAGGAAGATGACTCAGCCCTCCTATTCTCAACTCCTGCAGTCTAGTTGGGGATCTTTTGCAGAGACTCGGTTCCCTCTTGTTTATGGGGTGGGAGGTAGAGGGCTGTCAGGTGCTGAGGAGGAGGTTGTTTCGTGGGCGGTGACAGCAAGAAGGCTACCAATAATATATTTGTATACTGCCTAATAAAGGCTACATCTCCCCCGCACACAGAGGCCCCTGAAACTGGTAGAGCATGGATGAAATTTCCTACAGAGCTAGCAGTGCTCTCAGCCCTCCTCCAGTTGTCGCCAGGCTACCCCCAGCCTTAGCTTTCTCTTCTGCACTTAGAACCCCACCCTGAACTTCATTTACAAACCGGGCAGCTGGAGTCACCCCTTGGCCAGAGCCCTTTTAAGATTGTACTTTCTGTACCGTCCAACTTCATTATGACACTGCACACGTGGAGACACAAGAGGCAGACCACGCAAAGTGTACAAGTGGAACCTTTATAAATAAGTTCATGCAGTAAAAACCCAAAAGTGTCTGTCTTTGGTGGGTATAGGAAGGCTGTCTCCTAGGTCTGGGATGATTAAGTGAATAATGGCCACCACTGTAATAAAGTTTGGCAGCTGGAGAATAAGCCTTTCATGTTGGTATCTGTCTGCTAGGAAGGGAGAGGAAATGGGCAAGTAACAGGCACTTCTTCCACTATTGACACAAAGGCCTTGCAAAGGCAGGAATACTGTCTTCATGCTACAGAGCAGAGTGGATTGGACCAATCAGGGTGGTTTCCTCAAGTCTGCACTTCTGGGCTCCATATGCTTTCAGTCATGCATCTTCAGGCTACTTCTTGGTGGGAGCAGCCTTAAAAACCCCAAACTAAAACTGCCACTTAAACACCACTGGAACTCTACAGGCTCCTTCTCAGTTGACTCAGCAAAGGAAAGGTTCTGCCAGTTTCCCACCTCTCCTCCCTCAGCGAAAGCCAGAGGGAGGTGGTGAGCAACCCATCATCCTCCATTCTCCTCAGCACTATGTGCCTGATGCCTCACTCCTCAGAAACCAAAAAAGCACCACCTTCTCTACCCCTACCAGAGCCACGCCTTCCAGGGTCCTGGAGGCAGCTGGTTTGGGTGAATTCCAGGACCTGGGCCTTCTCTATGCTGTTCACAGTAACAAAACTGCTTTTCAGTTCTGCTTACCATGCGCATGTATGCCTGCATTTCTGTGCTCAAACATATGCTGATTTGTGGAGGGTTCTTCTGTTGTTTTTGTTTATTGTTTGTTTTCATTCTCACATCCTGTCAGGCCAGATCTATCTTCATTCTCCAGTGGAAGAGACTGTCTCAGAGAGATGAATCAGTGACTTATCACTGTCACACAGCTAAGCAAAGCATGCAAATACACAAGTTGAATGAAGGCATTTGCCCTCTGTGGCTCTCACAAAGAGGAGGCTGAGATAGGAGGGTCTCAAGTTTAAAACCAGCCTGACTGAAAAAAAAAAAAAAAAAAAAGAGTCCAGTGTGGTGGTGCACAAGGATAATTCCAGCACTGGGAAGTGGAGGCAGGAGGATTAGGATTTCACAGTTAGCCTTAGCAACAAGCTACTTGAAGACAGCCTAGGCTACATAACCCTGTCAAAGGCAAGAAAAAGAGGTGCTGAGGGAGGAAGAGGGGGAAGAAAGGGAGCAAGGATTATCCAATGATTATCCAATTATTATCATTATTGAGTGGCCTTAAATTCCTTATCCTCTTGCCTCACCTGAACACTGGGATTCCCAACATGTACTATCATTTCCAATATCCGAAGCAATGTTTCTTTCCAAGGCATTTCAAACTGAAGTGTCCTTTCCATTTTTGCACCCCTTAACACCTTGAGAAAGACAAAGAAGGAGAGCTAAAAGAGTGTTCTGAGTTAGTTTCAATCCTTGGAATTCTTGGGACTGGTACCTGAAGCAAAATGTTCGCTTTTGTCATTCAAAGAACTTAAAAGGGAGAGACTTTTGAAACTAAAATTCAATCTCTGATCCCAGCACTCAGGGAGAAGGTAGAGAAGGCAGGTGTATCTCTGAGGGTTCAAGGTCAGCCTGGTCTACAAAGTGAGTCCAGGACAGCTAAGGCTACACAGAGAAACCTTATCTCAAAAACAACAACAACAAATGATTCACTACTCTGGTATCTGAACTCCAAAAGAGCCTCCTCCACTTCCTTTTGGCCTCAAGTTGACTCAAGCACAATTGGTTCTTTAACACCTATTCCAGTGGGTCATCCCATAGCAATAACAGTACATTGTTAGCACATTGCAAAACAGCATTCTTCAACAACAGCACAGTGTTTCCCTGATTTCTTTCAACCCTCTGAGCCAAGCTTCACTCAAGCAAGGCAACTGACTTTGATCCCATACCAGGGCTGTTTGAGCTCTGAATCAGAGGCACAACCAATACCTGCCCTAGTTATTCCATAGACTGGAGTGAAGAACAACGGGAAACAAAAACCATGAAAGCAAATGATGCTGTCCAGTATAAGATCCTTTATTTTAATCCGGTGTTTGACAGCATCATTTGCTTAAAAGGAACTTTCTATTCAGAATAATTTAAGTATGTAAAAATCGTGTATGAGAGGATATAATGAAGCTTCAGTCAGCTTCGAGGGTTGCCCCAACTCATTATTGACCTTACTTCCTCCAAACTTCTGTTGGAGGTACCCTGCTGGTTGTGGTTGAAGTTTTGAGGTTGCAGTTCCTGCCTGTACTGGATACCCATTACAAGCATGAAGCTAAAGGCAGAACTCCCTCCCCTAAGTGGGGACCTTGCTCTCTGCCTGACTTCATCTGGTGAGTGCCTTTACATTACAGATTCCCATAGCTACACTTGATATATGGCCTCTGACACAGCTCCCTGTTAGCTCTCCACTCCTGCGCTTATCTATATGTTAATCAAGCACTGACATTCTACTCTTATGATATGAAAATGCTGTATAATGCAAATCAAGCGTCGTGAAGTGCCTAATTCCAATCAATTGTGTACACCTATTCTTGGAGCTCCCACTCACCCCCCTAGGGGTATAGAGCCTTTGTTCACTGGTATTAAAGAGAAACTAGCCATCAGCTGTTCCAGGAGGGGGGGGGTGTGATCCCTTTACAGTTCTTGCCAACCATTCCAGGCACTTTCTTGTCTCCTGCCCCTCCTGGCTTTGTGGGCTGCTAGGAGGCAGCCCCCACGCAAGAGGAGAACAACAAACTTTCATCCTCCTGAACCCACAGAGTAAGGGATGGAGAACACCAAGTGCAACACTGAGATTTTATGATACAAGGACCTGTTCATTTGTGCTATGAAACTTTTCAAAAGCCTAGGTTTCACTCTGTTGCGCAGGCTGGTCTCAAATCCCCAGGCTCATGTGATCCTCATTGCCTCAGCCTCCAGAGGCCTGGAACTATGAGCATGTACCACCAGGCCCAGGTTGTGTGGTTTTAAAAGGGAGTTTGAATCTTGTAGAAATACCCTCTGAAATATGTAGAGATGGAGTGAGATGGTGCTTTGTTGCTTCAATGTTTTCTCAAGCTGTCTTTTGCAGATTAGCAGCAGCCAAAGGCTTATGGCATGATTTTCTTTGTGTGCCAAAACAACAGACAAAGGAAAAGATTCTAGGTAGTAGAAGCTGCAAACTGAGGTTCATATATCTAGCTCCAAGGCTGCCTTTGACAAATATATGGGAAATAATTAACAAACACTTAGCTTTCAGATTCTTTGTCCCAACTGGTAACAAATTCCTCAATGACAGTAAAATGGAGCAATGTCTTAAGCCACTACTACTCCAATGTGGTAATAATAATAATGCTAAAAGCTACTGTAGTAAGCACCTACTATATACCAGGAGCTTTGTACAGAGTATTTCTAATCCTTATAACTGCCCAAAGTACATATTACCAAAGACTGACTATATTGATGAAAAAAATTGAGGCTCAGATAAATGAGTGTTCAAAGATCACTTGGCTCTAATGAGCCTGGTTTCCAGATCAACTGACTCCAGAACAGCTTCCAGTGGGCTGCACTCCATCTCCAGGAAGCACCCAGCATATACGACATATGAAGGCAGAGAACAAATCCTAGTAGGAAACTGCTCTCTCTGTTTTGAGCAACAATTCCATCAGTTTTGTTTGTTGAGCCTTTTAGGGACTTATTTGAGATCTGCTCATGGAAAATACCCACACACACACATACACACACACACGCACACACACGCACACCACACACACACTTTCTACCACCTCTTCATTTCTCAACCTACAGGGTAACATCCCTGCTCCTTTCCTCTTCTGCCAAACCTAGTCCATGTTCAGCCCTGGCTGATATTTGTTTAAGGGAAAGCCTGAAAGTGTTCTATGACAGCCTCTCACTCTGGGACTCCTGCATATTTTATAAGCCATTCAAGGCCCTCTTCATCCACCAGGCCTTCCAGAACAACAAACAACACAAACTGGCCATAAGTGCGTGCATCTTACAGAGGCAGAAGGAGACATTGAGCATCTGTTGCCCTAGGCCCTGGATCCTGACCCTGGCTCCCTGTCCTGGTTCCAAGAAATTGAGAAATCCTTATTTGAGACTTCTTTGCCAGCTTGATTTAATGCCCCCTTATCATTTCTTTGCTTATCTACCCTTGTTTCACTCTGCCTTCTGTGTCCCAAATAGTCTCTACCTTAAGGTTGTTACCTGCCCTGACTTTTCCACCTAAATTTCAGGCCTGTCTCCTGCCATGTGCAACACTGCTCCTCCTAATGTACAAACAGAACTAGAACTTGACAGCCTTGAATTGAACTCAACCATTCCCAGCCCTCTTCTCCATCAGGGCTTCTTGTGTCCCCATAACCAACTTGTGCTCATCCTAAAAAGCTCGCTATTGTTTCTGGCTTTTCCCTACTGAGAAAGCAAGTATTCAAACATTTGCTGAATGGATCAGGGAATGAATGAGTCCTATCATAAATCACACTGCCTCATCAGGATGATTCACAATAATCCAGCCTTGTTCTTTTCATATTCAAACCACTTTGCATAAAAGAAAACTCAGAATCTCTTTGCCTTAAAGGGGCAGCCATCGCCATAGCTGGCAGACGAATGGAGCATTTCAGCCTGTTCTGAGGAGATTGCTCTTCTGCCAAATAGAGCTCACTGTACCTTCTCTTTGGAAGCTTAGTAAATAATGCAACAGTGCACCTTGAAGTAATTCTATTGCCTTACTGACCACAGGTTAGTCCATAATATTAGTGTATGGTCAGGCATGTGGCCTGATTTGCTTATATACCAATAAAGTAGCACTAAAAGGGGAAGGATGGTAAGGATGCTACAGGTTAGGAGTGAAAAGGAAGCTTTCCATTGAAGGCCCTCTTGAATTCTGAGTCTCATAGCACACTGGCTGCTCATACCACACATACTGAAGGCTTATTGTCTACCAAGTATGGCACTAGATCCTGGCTATTAAGATAGGGTCTAGGCACACAGCCTAAATCTTTAGGATGTGTTCTTTCAAAAGTACATATAATGTGCCTTGGGGACTCAGAGAGCGTGGTGTCTCAGGGAATAACATTTTCACTGAACCCTGGAAGGTGGATAGCAGTCAGACTGATCTGAGACTGCCGTTGACAAAAAGAGGCCCAACTCAGAGCAGATTGAGGAACAAGGCTATATGTGATATGGAGTTTTCAAAATTGAAGGAAAATGAACCCTTACAATAAAAGATAAGGTCTCATTATGTAGTCCAGGAGGGTCTAGACCTTGCAGTGATCCTCCTGTCTCAGTTTTCTGAATGCTGAGATTGCAAGCATGCATCATCAAATGTGGCTGGAAATGAGACCTTTAAGGAGGACAAATATGCATGTAAAAAGGAGCCCAAGCCCAGGCTCTGGGGCTTAGAGTTTATCTCCAAGGCAACAGCATCTTCAAAAGTTTGAAATGAGCCAATGATACAGTAAGAATGTTTTTGTTGTTGTTTTTTTTTTATTTTATTCTCTTAATTTCCATTGCAACAAGATCTTATTAGATAGGCCAGGCTGATCTGGAATTCACTGTGTAAATCAGGCTAGCCTGGAATTCATTGTATAGCCCAGGGTGACCTCAACTTTACAATTCTCCTGCCCCAGTTTTCTTGGTGCTGAGACTTGGCTTAAAGAGCAGTTGCTTCTGCTGCTGCTGCTGCTGTTTGCTCACTTTGGTTTTCATTTTGTAAAAACCATCTTTGATAGCAATCCCTCTGAATGTAGTGTGGACATCTGTGGGCAGCAAACTTATGACGCAGAAGAAACAATGGTAAGAGCATAAGCTGGAAAGACTCATTGTTATCCTTTGCCCCAGGTCATAACAGGTTAGTCCAGCAAGCTCTTGATCCTGGACAACTACTCAGTCTCAGGCAACAGGAAGGTTTGGTCATTCTTGCTTAAACCAGGCACTGGAAGCCAGTGTGCTGACCTGCTCTAATAACCAACCCAGTGACCCATGCTTCCAGGGATCCTGAAAACCCCATCTGGGTTACCCTGGACCCTTTCAGATCCCTTGTCCAACCACTACTCCTGAGACTCCTTCACTACACTTCATGCCCAGTGGCCTCAGACATTGAGAGACTTGTGAGGAACAGCTCCACTTAACCACCTTCCTGGATTTTCTTTCCTCCTGCCCACTAAGCTGAAGGCATCTCTCAGAGGCAACTGTCCCTGCATAGCAGCAAAGTTCTGCATTGTTGTGTACGGTCTCTCCACACTCTAAGAACTCATGCTCTTCACCTCAAAGCCTATTAGTTCCCATTGCACTCCCAACTGCCAAAGTCTAGTACCATGGAACAGCTTCAGGGACCAGCCCCATGTGATAGGCTTTTCAAACCCCACAGAAAATAAATATGAGTAATTCTTTCTATATAGATGTATGTTTTGGGTTTTTGTTTTGTTCTGTTTTTTGGAGACAAGGTTCTACCAACCTCAACCTGGCCTCAAACTCATATGAAGTCAAGGATGATCTTGAGCTGCTGATTCTCCTCCCTTTACCTCCCAAGGTTTGGAATTATAGGCATGTGCCAGCACACCCAGCTATGTGTGGTTAATATCTTCTACCATGAAAAAGCTAAAACTTGGTGAGCGTACCCAAAATCCCTTTATACAGGACATTTTATTATTTTTTTATTTCTTTTATTTTTGAGATTATAATATAATTACATCATTTCTCCCTTTCTTTCCTCCAAACCTTCACATATACCTCTCATGTTCTCTTTCAGATTTAGTCTATTTTTCATTATTTGTTGTTACATGCATATATATATATATATATATATATATATATATATATATATATATATATATATATTTCCTGTTCAGTCCATATAATGTTAGTTGTATGCATGTTTTCTGTAGTTCTTTGTTAGGATTTAGGTCTTGTAGGCTTTTCCCCATCTACTTGGCAGGTTTGTTGGTGTCAACCTTGCTCAGTGGACATTTGGGCAGTCATATTGGTGATACTTTAGGGTATAGCTTCTGTTTTCACTAGGAGACACAATTTCACAGCAAACTTCCTGATCCTCTGGCTCTTACAACATTTCTGCCTCCTCTTCCTCAATGTTCCCTGAGCCTTGGGTATGGGGGTGTGTTGTAGATGTAGAACTGGAACTGGGATCCACACCTCTACAATTTGATTGGTTGTGGTTTTCTGTAATAGTCTCCATCTGTTGCAAAGAGCAGTTTCCTTGATGAGGTCTGAAGACTGCACTTATCTGTGGTTGTAAAGATACATGTTATGCCGGTTTAGTGGACTGGTGGCTGTCAATCCTCCTCCAATAGCCATGAATTCATTAGCACTGAGTAGGGAGCTAGGTTTCTGGTATCAGGCATCATTTACCCCTTGTTGGATTGGCCTTAAGTCCAATTAGAGAGCTGTTGGTTACTAACCAGGAAGGTATGCTTGACTCTTAAGAGTTACTGTGTTATGTTTATCCAGCACATTTTAACTAAGGTCATATTACCATATGCTTGGTATTGTTCTAGATTTCAACAGCATGTATTCTGAGTCAAGAGTTTGGTAGTGAGGGATAGGAGTCTATATGTCAAAAGTTCAAGATTAGGGCCACCAGGGAAGTCAAAGTATATGGAAGAAAAAGCTCCTAGCTGTGAGACCATGGGTGAGATACTTTTACTTCCTTGGGTACCAGGTACTCTGACCTACCTCACTGGTTCCAGCAGCACTGACTTGAGTAATGCTCAGGGCCTGCATCACATGGTCTTGAGCTATATGTTAGGGACTTGAAGATGGGAGACAGTCTGGCCCTGCCCTTGTTCTGATTTCATGTTTTCCTTAAGACTTTTCTAAACTTTCTCCATATCCTAATGGCAAGGTGGACCTTGTCTGTTGTGGGCTGCCCAGGCCCTCCACATCTCTTTTCTCCAAAAGTCAGGTTTTCCCAACTTACCTCTCTCTCCTCCCCTGAAAATTCTCAATAGACATGATCTTCCTTTTATGTGGCCATGAAGCCGCAAGAATCAACTTGAGAACCCCAGCTAGCTCAGGAGGAAAAAAAGAAAGGGCTGACATATCATGGATGCATTTGACAATGAAGGCACGTCACAGCTTAGGAGAAAGCTTCCCTAAGCTCAACTCTGCAGCGTCATAGGAATTATTTAGATCAGCAGTAAAGAGCTCTGCTTGGTTGCCCAGGTAGAACACTTGTAAAACACTTCATATCATTTTTGTTTCATTTTCACAGGCACACTTTTAGTTACACTCAACAAAACAACAGAAAAATGAATAACTTCAGTACTCAGTACTCAAACCCTTATGTATGGAATATTGATCTTTTCCAAAATCAAGTGTATAGATTTTTTTTGTGTGTTTAAAAACAATGTCTATCTTAGCCAGGTGGTGGTGGTGCACACACCTTTAATCCCAGCACTTGGGAGGCACAGGCAGGCAGATCTCTGTGAATTTGAGGCCAACTTGGTCTACAGAGCAAGTTCCAGGACAGCCAGAACAGTTACACAGAGAAACCTTGTCTCAAAAAATTGAAAAAAAAAATATGTCTATCTGTTTTCTTAGCCCTTAAGCTTAGTGAAGTCAGAAATTGTGTGTGTCTTCTTTTCCACTAACTTTTCAGTACATAACAACAGTAACTTCAGTATCATTCAGCAGATAATGACAGGAAAAAAAATAAATTCTGAGAACTGGACCTTGGTATGATCTTTAATTTTGCAAAGGCTGGTAGACAGAAGCATGACCCTTAACCAGAAACAATCAATGGCCAATATCCATAAATTGAATGAATGCTCATTCACTAATTTAATCTTCAAGATAAGACCATGAAGCAGGCATTGTCTCCATTTTACAGATGGATAAACCAGGGCACGAGGTATCACTAACTTACAAGTGTCAGGACTCAGATCTGAAGTCTATGATCTTATCCACTCTACTGCCTTCCAACACTAATTTTCAAATAGTGTGGGAGAAATTGATTGATTTCAGGAGGGAATAGTCATGAGGAGGGGAGAGAAGGTGTCTGGAACCTGACAGCAGTGTTTTTCCTGTTTGCCATGTGGGGTCTGGCTACTGATTCAGAACCCATGGGAACAGAGGCACACAAAAGAATTGGAGAAGCCCAGATATGCATGTTGGACACCAGCTCTATTGGGCTGGGTGGCCCACAGCTGAAGGAGCCAGAGTAGCCACTAGCTTGGAAGCAAGTGTGGCCTCTAGATCCCTTTTCTAAAGCAGGTTTGATTAGCAGCAAGCTTCTTTGTAGAGCCTGTAAGTAAGGTGGACAAAGCCATTCTATTCTCTTGCACTAGTTAGTCAGAGAACCACCCAACAGGTAAAGCTATCCAAGGCCACTGCTTTCTCGTCAAAACTAGTGGTACATATATTAGTCTAATGTACAACCTTCTGTGTGTAGGAAGTTGGGGCGGGTCAGGAAAACTGGAGGAAAGGTTCAGTCAAATCTGATAAAAGCTCAGTGGCTAACCAGTGCTGATGATAAGAGATAAGAGCAAAGCATCTGACATCAGCTCCATCTAAGTGGCTCATTGCTTCTGGTTGAGCTTTCTGCCACAGCTGGAAAGCACTGAGACTATGGCCTTTTTCTCCCAACTAGATCTGCAGGAAGCCCTCCGAGTATTTGCTGTATCTCAGTGGATTCCAGTCTATGCAATTTTAGGTGAGTAACCCTCAAATGCCAGGGAACATGCCCAGAAAGAGGCCAGGCATCCCCCATGAGGGAAGCTCTGGTGCCAGCACCTTCTTAGGTCCTTGTATCCCTCTGGAGGTGGACCAGAGGCCAGGAATGAAGCTATAACTGCTCTGGTTTAAATATTATCCCAGTCTCAAGAGCTGACCTCTACAAATTATCTGAAAAGAATCATATTTAAGAATGGGACAGAGTGGTAGTTGGTATTACTAGGAAGATCTAAGGTGATTTCTCTACTACAAGAATGTTGTAGACGAATTTTGTAAAATCTGAGGTTGTGTGAGTGACATTAGAATTTTTCGGCAGACTCAGTGACCAGTGTTGGGCTAACGGGCTCCTAGAATCAAGCCAGAAGTCAAGGCTTCCTGGGAAGTCAGCTAGAGTGGCAAGTGTAGAAACTGGGTGGGGAGAAATAAGAGCATCTTGAAGGATGAGATGGGTAGGAAGTAGGTGGTGCCAAGCCACAGCAGACTATATGACCTGTTAGAGCAGAGATTCTTAACCAGAGGGATATAGACTAAGGATTAAGGGGTAGCTTGGGGAATTTTGATTTTGGTGGAAAGAAATATGGATTTACTGTCATTCACTTCTAGTTGAGATGTGTTTGTTCCTTCAATGGTGAATGTAGGCGATAAGCCTTAGATGTGATAGCAGCACCTGCGGTTTTGTCAGTAGCAGACATGGAAGAGATTTGCATTTCACTGAAGGAGTTGTTTGTTAAAGCATCTCAAAATTTTGCTTATGCTGATGATGGCGTCAAAATTTCAGTAGTTATTAAAACTGCTGTCAAAGCTGGTTTCGTAATGAATAGAGCAAGACGCATGTATGCTACTATATCATATTGTGAGGAATGTGATAATGGTGTTTTAATATAGTGGCCTGCCTTTGTATGCTGAGTGTTTTGCTGATCCATTTAAAAATATTATTCAAAGAAAAGGTTTATACACTTCATCAGACTGCCAGAGGATAGCCCCCAGAAGATACAGACTTTCTAAGCTTCATTAAAATCAAATCATGCTGTGCTCATCATCTGTTTAACTTTAGCTATGTCAAGAAAAAGAAATTAAGGCTGGTCATGGTGGTGCACGCCTTTAATCCCAGTACTCTGAATACAGAGGCAGATGGATTTCTGTGTGTTCAAGGCCACCCTGGTCTACAAAGTGAATTCCAGAACAGCGCAGAGGTGTTACGCAGAGAAAACTTGTCTCAAAACAACAACAACAACAACAAAAAAACATACAAAATAAAACAAACAAACAAACAAAAAGAAGAAAAAGAAAGGAAAATAAATTAAACCTGGTGAGATTTTTCTCAATAGGTAAAAGCTCCTACTGAACAAGACTGACTTCAATCCCCAAAACCCACAGCTGAAGGTAATAAACAACTCCTTCAAGTTGTCTTCTGACCTCTACACACACAACGTGGCGCATGTGCCCCCACACTCTCACACATCACACATCATATACATATGCAAATAATAATGATGATAATAGATAAATATTTTTTTAAATAAAAGGAAGTTAAAATCAGGCAGGCCTAGTAATTCACACCTGTAATTCCCCATCACTCAGGAGGCCTAGGCAGAAGGAATATTATGAGTTCAAGGCTAGCCTGGGGTACGAAGTGACTACTGAGTTCCAAGCCAACCTGATCTGTGAAATGAGACCCTTTCTCAGCAATAAAGGAAGGAGGGATGGAGGGAGATACAGGGAGGGAGGAGGAGAAAGGATAAAAGGAAAAACTAAGTTATTTTTCGGGAAAATTTTTGTTTTTATTTTTTCATAGTTTCTGTTTTCCTTGGCATTTTATTTTAACTTCCTCAAAAAGAACTCCCCCCCCCTTGGATAAGTTCTTCCCCTCCAGTAGAAAAATAAGGGGCAGAGAGGAAGGTCAAAAGAGACATGGTTGTTGAGGTGACAGCCACCATTTCAAGTCTGGATCCCAGAAAGGGTGAGGAAAGAGGGGGCTAAAAGAGAAGGGAAAGGAGGGAAAGAGTCGAAGAGCTGCGGGCACCAGGTATAAAGCACCATCTCCAACCCCAGCACCATGAAAAAAAATGAGATGGGAAGAGTTCTGTGAGTGGGTACGTTCAGGCTTGAGGTCTCCTTGGTACGGTGCTTGAACACACATGCTCAGATTGTTCTGGCTACTCTGGCAGCTATTTTCAGTACAATGGTTTTCTTTTGCTCCCAGAAGACAATTCTCAGGGTTTCTTTTTCTTTATCCATTTTTTTCCCCTTTCAAAGGGCACACTGCCTTCCAGCAGGACTAAGGTAAAGGGGCTATCAGGCGACACCTTATGTATGTAGGGAATCAAGAAGGCTGGGGACAGCATTCTCCTCCCCACTAAAACTCACTGGCTCCCAGTGAGCTACCCTGAAAGAGTTCGGAGAAGTAGAATGGGAACACTTGTGACACATAATGGCACAATTGTGTCACTAGTGAAAACACATAAAAATAAAGTTGATTTATTTTGTCTTCATTATTAAAGGGGTTTCATTATAATAAATTATAGAGAGAACAAATTTCATTGTCTCAAGCATCAGTTCAGTTGCATCATCAATTGTACTGTATTTTATAGTGTTTTAAGCCATGTTCAGAATTTTTCATCTTCTTATACTGAAACTCTGTGCCCATAAAACCCTGAATTCCTAAGTTCCTCTCCCCAGAGCTTTGGAAACCACCATTCTAATTTCTATTCATATAAACTTTCCTATTCAAGACAATTGTGCCGTTAGTCACTTGTGTCACTAGCTGACTGAACATACCATAAAGTTATGAACGTTTCTTCATATGGCAGCATATGGTAGAATTTCCTTCCTTTTAAAATCAAATATCCCATTTATGAATAGATTAAATTTAGTGTACTCATTCATCTATTAATGAGCATTAATTCTCCCTCTTGGCTATTAGAAATAATGCTGTTTCAAGCATGAGTGTTTAACAACATCTTTGAAACCCTGTTTTCTAATCTGTAGGATATATATATATATATATATATATATATATATATATATATATATATATATATATGAAATTTATGGGCTGTATGACAATTATATTTTGGACTGTTTTGAAGAACTGCCAACCTGATTTACACAGTGGCAGCACCATTTTACATTTCGCACAGCAGTGCACAAGGGGTTGGATTTCTTTATATCATCACCAAGAGCTTCTGGATTCTTTTTTTAACCATCTTAATGGGTGTGAAATGAACTTTCACCATGGTTTTGATTTGCATTTTCATGATGACTAATGACACTGAGCATATCTTCAAGTATTTCTTGGCCCTCTCTCTTGACTTGTTTTAGACCGATTATCATTCCATTTTTATAACATTCTGTTTCTGTTCTTCAGTGATCATGATAAGAATTTCAAGAATCCTAGGTATTGCAGACAACCAAATCAATTATTCAATGGAGCATAATGGCCACAGAGGTATCAAACATGTTCAGTTCTATTCATCAATCGTTGTAGAAAATATTCATTAATAAGACCTTGAGCTGCCTTTGCTGAGACTCTAACAATGATCTAATTAAAAGCTCTTTGCTATCAACCAACAGAAACAAACTCTTCAGCCACTGTACGCATTTCATGTGCTAGGGCTTGGCAGACACACAAATAACTACACTTTAATGTGGACTGTGATAAGTGAAAGAGCCACGAGAAAGAAATATGAGGGTGCCAGGTAAATAAAATCTTACAGCAGGTTGAGAAGGTTAGAAAGGGAAGCAGACTAGTATGATGTGCTCAGGTCATGAGTCCCAGATTATGTTAGAGTGGGGTTACAGTTCACTGTGTGACTTTGGCCAAGTCTGGGAACTCTCTAAAGCTTAGTCTCATCACCCCCTTAGCTGTGTCCACAGGAAATCCTCTGCATGCATCCTCTTTCTCTCTTTTCTTTATTCCTTCTATTATGCTCTGAGCCTGCTTGGTTATTCTCTCTGAATGACATTCAGAATCACAGTCAGTTACCGATTGCTGCTGGATGTTATGTTGAGGAAAGAGAAACTACAGGAAATGGGAAGAAAAAGGCAGAGGTATAAGTAGGAGGAAGTAAGAAGAACAGATAAGAAGATGAGTTAGGCAAGATGGTAGCTCTGGCAGACTTCTGAGGCTTGCTCTCTATGTGTCTCTTTCTGGGCTTGGCATTGCCAACTCTCAGAACTATGAATAATAGTTCTGGTCCTCTAGTTTCTAGTCTCCATCCTTTTCCATCTATTCTACTGCATGCTCAACAAGTCTTTTTACCCCCAGTTTTTGGGATCAAACTCAAGGCTTAATGCATTGCAGTTAACTATATTAGTTGTCCCATCAAAAAATAAAATAATTAAAAAAATAAAAATAAAACAAATTGACCATATCCCTTTTCTGCTCAAAAATAATAGTTTTCTGTACAAATTTAGTACTCTGGGCCTCCTTGAGCATTTTCTCTGTCTGACTCTGAGCCTCCATCAGCTCATCTACCTGTATGAAGTTTGTATTTAAAGCAATCTCCCCATGGAGTTAGGGGGAATACCCCTTCACTTCTGCTCTGCCTACTTCCTTGACTGGATGCTGAATGTTCTTCCCACACTGTCAATGGACACCTTCTCCTTAGAAAAATTACTTGACCCGTATCTTCTCCTTAACGCTTTCTAGACTGTGCCAGTTCTGAAGACCTAGGGCACTTTTCAAGACTAAACTGGGTAACATCTCTTACATCTTAAAAAAAAAAAAAAAAAACCTCACAATGTTCTACTTTAGTTATAGAAGCTGAAATAACTTTGAAACAAGGATCAGTGAATCCCTCTTTTTCCACTATGGTTTTCTGGAGAGTGATGAAGTTAAAAGGCGTGCCATCAAAAAAATCAATATATTCCAAAAAGTTGCGATTCATGCACACATGGCATCTTAAGCCTGTAATCCCAGAATTTGGACTGTTATTGAGCCATGACTTTGAGTTTAGCCTGAGCTGCATGGTGAATTCCAGCCAAGACTGTATAGCAAGACCTTGTCTCAAAACAAAGATGTTATAAAAAGTAAGTTATTAAGGTATACACTGTTTTACCAGAACCTACTCCCCTTTATTCATTAAATTATTACAGGACTTTACTGTGTGCAGGCCCCAGTTTTCCCTCTCTGCCTAATGAGCTCCATGAGAGTGAGAACTGATTTTTTCATTTTTTCATAGAAGCAGACTTGACATTAAATATACCATCTTCCTAGATTTCATGTTCCTTGATAGAAACCATTAACTCTATGTTTTCCCCTTCCTTTATTCATCCTTTTTGTGTGGGTGCTTGCCTTCTTCTGGTTTTTGATACTACAAAAAAAAAAAGGAGATAGTCTTTGATGTCGGACAGGTCATTTCTGCCACTTACTTGCTACAAGTTCCTTTGCATGGAGGACTGTCAATTTCTTTTTTTTTAATAGAGAAATATAAGTTTTATTTGCCATCAAAAGTCTAATACATTTCTGTCTATGACTGTCAATTTCTATGGGACCTCAGGCAAGTCAGCCAGTCCTGTTTACCATAGAAAAAGTGCGTACTTCCTGAATCTTATGGCTGTTCTACAAAACAACAAGATGAGAAAATACTCAACCCATGTTAATTTTTCTTCATTTTTATTATAGAAACTGACATCATTTGGAGCTACATCGTCCCATCTGTCTTTATTTTCTGTTGCTATAGCAAAATACCACAGTCTGAGCAACTCATGCATAACAGTATTTTGTCTAGGGTACTGGAGACTAGACACCTAATATCAAGGTGCCAACATCAGGAAAGGGCTGTCCTTTGTCATTCCCTGGTAGAAAAACGGATGGATGAGAGAGTATGCAAGAAAGAGAGGAACAAGAGAAAGCAAAACTCGACTTTATCAGGAGCCTGATCCAGAAATAACATTAATTCAGTTTAAAGGTCCCATCTCTTTAAAACCTTTGCATTTATCTACTTTCCAACACTTGAACTTTCAGGCATACTTTCAGATCATGGTACTGCCTCTTAAGACTATGTCAGCCTTGCCATTTGATCCACAGAGGCATGACAAGTGCTTCGAACATGGGCAACTGAAACTCTGAGTTCATTGCACCTTCAAGAAGAATGATAATAGGGTCCTAGAAAACTGAGCATATTTGATGCATCCCTGCAGGACCAGACAAAATATCCTACAGTATGCCCTAGCCTTTCTACATCCAATGAACTGCACTGGGATAAAAACTCAATTTCCATGGTATCTTTACCCCCTTTCTTTTTCCTTTGTGTTTTATTTTGAGACACTCTAAAGACCAGCTTTCCAAGTGCTAGAATGACAGACAGGTGTCATCATACTTTTTCTTCCATGGCAGCTTTCAGAGTGGTTGAAGAGACTATAGCACTGTTCAGATTTCCATTCCCATTCACATGAATCATGGATCGCCTTCACCCAACTCCCTGACTACAGTTTCTTATGTTTTCCCAGTCATGCCAAACTCTTCCTGAAATGAATGGGATCTTTACCATTCCTCTTCTTGATATCTTTGCCTGCCCCTCTAGCATCAGGGCTCATCTCTACAGCTTTCTTCCCAGGAACAACTCATTCTATGGCTCCTTCATGTACTTCAGCAGGATAGAATGGTACTCAAAGACCCTGGACATTACTGTTTCCATGACTTTTCTCAAGCTTTTCCTTGCTTACTTTCTCTACCAACTGAAGTTCATCTTGGGAGGTTATCTTCCATACAAGGCTGAGAGACTCTGGAAGAAAGGAACTTTGTTTTCTGTGTGTATTGATATGCATTAACACAGGGAAAGAAGTACTTGAAATAGCTCTTGTCACATAATAGGTGTCAGACACTTAATAGAGACCCAGCAAATGTAATCTCTTTTCTCAAGTCTTGGCATGAAGATACGTGTCGTCTCAGAGCCTTCATTCCTTCCTCTGTAAAGTGAGGGTAATAAGTTATTAAGTTATTATTATAATAAGATAATAAGTCATTACCTCCCAAGGCAGTGAGAAGATTAACTGAGACAATGCACAATGAATGTCAAATAGCACTGTGTTTCATAATCACTGTTCAGCACTCACCATCTCAGATCATACTTATTTCCACTTCCATATTTAGTTCCTGTCTCTTCCTGTCCCCAACAATCTCCTCCTTTTAGCACAAAGATGTCCTAAGAGGTAGGCTCAGTCAATGCTTGTTCAATCATTTTATTCACTTCTACTCCAACAAGTAGCATTTATCATTGGTTTAGTTCCAATAAATAATCTAAATAAGCACAGAAAATTCTTTTGGATAATCCAAATATATTCTTGGCTTTCTGAGAGCAAGTTAGCCAACCACTAACACTCAGACTTTGGCCATTTCTCTGAAGTAAATGTTTCCACACAGAAGGGTGTTCAGCTAATCCTCTGAGCAGCTAGTCGCTATAGCCTTCCACACACAAAAAAAACCAGCAGAAGACTCTTCCTTGTTGAGAATAAGGTCAACTGTATTTCCTCATCCTGTTAACTTTCACCTGCCACTTGGAGACTTTGGAAATCCAATTGATAGTATACAGCTCTGTGTAGCAATAGTCTAGCATAAGCCATTGCCCCATGCTTGACAATGTGCTAAGAACGGTCCAATGGGGAGAGAGCCAGACAGATGTGGTTGGCACAAGCATTATGTTGCAAGTGTGCGGAGAAAGAAACTTTTCATTCTTCTGGGGGGATTATCAAAGCTATCGTCAAGGAAGTATCTTTAAAGTAAGCCTTGAAGGATGAAAGAAATTTGGTAGGCAGAAAGTTGGGGAAAAGGTAATCAAAATAAAAGAACAGAAAAACATATAAATGTGGAATGATGTGGGAAGTTGAAGGCTGAATAAGAAAAGGATTTTGGTGGTTGGGCACCTGATTCCTCTACTTTGGTTCTTTCCACAACTACATGTATATCATCTACACTACTTAACATAATACTCTTGTTAAATGAAAAATTTCTGTAGTCTAAATAATTTGTTTTAACTGAAATCTTTATAACAGTACCCTGAAGTCATTTTTAGTCATTGTTTGTTCAAAAAAATCATCCATCCATACACCACCACAGTGGCCTTTTCTCTTTTTTTTTTTTAAGCTGCCGGTGTTCCCTTCATTTCTGGAGCTACTCATCAGCATTTTGAAATGCACATTTCCATGTTTGCCTTTTCCAAAAGCCATCAATAGTCTTCCATTGCCGAGCAAAGCAAGTCTCAACAAATTTACTCAGCTCTCTCCTGACTCGACCCAAGTATTTCCTAGCCCTGTCTGATAGTATCTGTCCTCACACTTCCTATGAGATCTGAAAAGTGGTTAGGAGCCATCCAGGCAAACATCTGAGGAAACAGCCTGCCAGGCAAAGAAAGCAGCCTGCACAGAAGCCCTGCAGCTCAATATCAGAAGAGGATGAAGGGCCTAAAACATTGTACAATAAAGAAACCAGAGACTGGGTCAAAAAGGGCCCCTCCAGACCACACTTAGACGGCTGGACTTCTTTCATTAATGGATACTTTCTCAACACATATGTGGACTCTGCCTCTGCCTACCCGGTGCTGCAATTATAGGCCTACCCCACCGTTCCCAGGCCATGGGTTCTCTTTAACTTTCTATATTTATAGTAAAGTGAGAGCCAATAAGTGCTCACAAAGCCACAGGCATGCCTTTTGGTTACATGTTCCTGTTAGGTGCTGCTCAATGACAGAACCAAATTTAACCGCACTGTACTGATTACACCCAGATCCAAGTGAAAGCAAATAGTTGATTTCAAAGAAACTTGTCCTTGCCTAGAGAGAAAATGGTGACTTAGATCAGGTGATAGCCTGAAAGTGGGGAGCAGAATCATTGGAATGATATTAGAACTGGTAGAAATCGGTAACTGATTCAAGGGAGGCCGTTATTCTAACTCAGGAGTTGAAGACAGTTGAATTATAGTCTCAAACAAAAAAAAAAAGTATTTTTTTCAAAGTAAGACAAAGATGCTAGGGAGAGGGCCTTGTGTATAAAGTATTCGCTGCACAGGAATGGGAATGGAAGTCTGGATCCTCAGAATCCACATTAGAGCCAGGCAGGTGTGTCAATCGCCTGAAGTCCCAACACTTGGGAAGCAGAGACTAGAAATCCCTGGAGTACACTGTCAAACTAGACTAGATACCGTTGGGTTCAGAAAGAAATCCTACAGCCTATCAAGGAAGACAGCTGACACCAATATTGGGCCTCCATGTGCGCCCACACACCTGCAGCTGCACATTTGAAAATATGTATACACATGCATGCATAACGCACCCACACATAAACACACACAGAGCAAGATTAAAAATAGCCAGGAACATTGTCAATCCATAGGTTTAAAAAAAAAAAAAAAGTACAGACTATGCCACAGCTAACATCTCTACACTTGATCAAAGACAGAACACTATCTCTAAGACTGGGAAAAGCACCTTCAGGTACTTGTATCAACACATTAAAAGTTCTAGCTAGTGTGACAAGATAGTAAAACATTTGCAGATAGGATGATTACCCAGAGAAAATCCTTAGAAATTTATTGCCTATTTATGTGCTTGTACTTTTTGTTTGCTTGTTTTTTAGGCACTCAGCAGGCTGTGAAGTAGGAGGATGGCTAGGTCAAGGCCAGTCTAGACTGACTATACAATGAGATCCTGAGAGAGAGAGAGAGAGAGAGAGAGAGAGAGAGAGAGAGGAGGGAGGAGGAGACAGGCAGACAGAAAGGGAGGTAGGGAGGAAGAAAGAAAAGAAAGGTCAAAATAAGCAACAGAAAGTAGAAACTTAAGCACTACTAAATACTTCCTCAAATCAAATACTTATAAATCCAAAAATAAGATTATGTTGATAAGCACCTACCTTTAGGTGCTTTTTGTTTAGAAAAAATAAAGATCTCAAATAACAAGTAATATAAGTTTGTACTTCAAGGGAACTGGAATCAGAACAAACTAGGTTCACTGATGATAACACAAAGAAAGAATAACAGAGATCAGCACATAAACAAAATGAACATGTCAACCAAAGCAAAAGTTGGTCTCTTGCAGATAAAAATAAAATTAACAAATTATTAGCTCATAAACCAATAAAAAGAGCATATTAAATGAAATAAAAAAATTGAAGAAGAGACATTAAAACTACTACCTGAGAAAGAGAGAAGATCTCAAGGGGCTGCTATGAAAAGTCTCATACAAACAAAGTGTATAACCTAAATGAAGTGGCTAAATCTCTAGACATATACAACCTAGCAAGTATGAATCACAGAAGAACAGAAATATAAACATATCAATCAGAAAATGTGCATATACATTGACTGAGTGTAGATTAAGTCAGTAACCAAAAACCTCTCAATAAATCAAAGCCCACAACCTTGTGTATAAAGCCTTGTATATAAAGTACTGTCGCTCAATTCTACCAAACATTTTTTATTCTTTTTTTAATTTTTTAATTATACTTTATTTAATTTGTATCCCTCCTCTAGTTCCCTCCCTTCTCCCCTCCAATCCCTCTTCTTCTCCCCCTTCTCCATATACTCCCCTCCCCAAGTCCACTGGTAGGGGAGGTCTTCCTCTCCTTCCTTCTGATCTTAGTCTATCAAATCACATCAGGAGTGGCTGCATTGTCTTTCTCTGTGGCCTGGTAAGGCTGCTCCCCCTCAGGGGGAGGTGATCAAAGAGCAGGCCAATCAGTTCATGTCAGAAGCAGTCCCTGTTCCCATTACTATAGAACACACTTGGACACTGAACTGCCATGGGCTACATCTGTGCAGGGGTTCTAGGTTATCTCCATGCATGGCACTTGGTTGGAGTATGAGTCTCAGAAAAGACCCCTGGGTTCAATTTTTTTGGTTCTGTTGCTCTCCTTATGGACCTCCTGTCCTCTCGAGCTCTTACTATTATTTCCCACTTCTTTCATAAGATTCCCTGCACTCTGCCGAACAGTTTGGCCATAAGTCTCAGCATCTGCTTTGATAGTCTGCAGGGAAGAGCCTTTCAGAGGCCCTCTGTGGGAGGCTCCTAACTTGTTTCCTGTTTTCTTCTTCTTCTGGTGTCCATTCTCTTTGCCTTTTGGAGTGGGGATTGAGCACTTTAGCCAGAGTCCTCCCTCTTGATTAGTTTCTTTAGGCGTACAGATTTTAGTAGGTTTATCCTATATTATATGGCCAAGATCAAATCCTCAAGTGACAACACATGCTGGAAAGGTTGTGGAGAAAGGAGAACCCTCCTCCACTGCTGGTGGGAATGTAAACTGGTACAACCACTCTGGAAATCAATCTGGTGCTTTCTCAGACAACAAGGAATAGTGCTTCCTCAAGATCCAGCCATACCACTCCTAGGCATATATCCAAAAGAGGCTCAAGTACACAAAAAGGATATTTGCTCAACCATGTTTGTAGCAGCTTTATTTGTAATAGCCAGAAGCTGGAAACAGCCCAGATGCCCCTCAACTGAAGAATGGATACAGAAATTGTGGTATATCTACACAATGGAGTATTACTCAGCAATGAAAAACAAGGAAATCATGAAATTTGCAGGTAAATGGTGGCACCTGGAAAGGATCATCCTGAGTGAGCTATGCCAGAAGCAGAAAGACACACACGGTATATACTCACTCTACCAAACATTTAAAGAAGAGTTAACATCAACTTTCCTTTTTTTCTTTTCCTTTTGGTTTTTTGAGACAGGGTTTCTCAGTGTGGCCCTGGCTCTCCTAGAACTTACTCTGTAGAACAGGATGGCCTTGAACTCACACAGACCCAACTGCCTCTGTCTCCCAAGTTCTGGGACTAAGGGTGTGCACCACCACCACACGGTTTAACATTTCTTAACCTCTTCCCAAAAAAACAAAGAGGAGAAGATGTCCAACTCATTTTACAAAGTAATCAGCACTCTCATAGCAGGCAAGAATACTACAGGAAAAGTAGAAGGCCATATCTCCAATGAGCAGAGCATGGAGGCAACCAAAGCCAATAGCACATAAAAAAAATATTCACCATGACCAAGTGAAATTTATGCCGTCGATGTGAATATGTACATCTTCAACATGTTAGAGTCAGTAAATGATAGTCAAACATTAACAAAAACAAGCACATGGTTGTCTCAAAAATACAGAAACCAAACTTTGGAAAATTCAATATTCATTCAAGGTAAAACTTCTCACCAAATTGGACAGAGAAGGAATGTATCTCTGCATCATGAAGGTCACATATAAAGAGCCCACAGCTACAATCACACTTGATGAACAATGAGATGATTCTTTTTCTACTCTTATCATTTCTATTCAATAGAGGACTGGAATTCTTAACTAAGGCAATTTGTAAAGGAAAAGAAAATTTAAAAACCCTCTAAACTGAAAGGGATGTGGAATTATCTGTTAGTAGAGGACATAATCTAATCTAGAGAAAACTCTAAAGTTTCCAACAAAATGTGGTTGGAAATAAGAGATAATGTGAAGCCTTCCAGGAGGCATGTATACCATTGCAGTAGCCCAGGGACTGCTTCCCTCTCTGCCCCAAACCAGAGAGGTTGTTATCCCTGAACCCAGATGTGCACTCATACCACTGACAAGAGTTGGCCACCTGGCACTCCTGCACTCTCTGTGACCTACCTGCACCTGGACTCTATGCAGGATATTTGGGCGCTGCAGGACAGCTGCTGCTGGTTCACAACACTATTGCATGTTAACTACTGCTGTTTGCACATGCCTTTCGTGATCTGAAGACTGTGCAAGTCAGGGCCTATGGATCCTGATTTAGCTGAGGTGTGGGAACGACCAGTGGCCATGCCCATCAGAGGCTACCAAAAGTCTCATATCAAAAGAAATGTGATTGATGTCACCACCATTCTACAAAGTGAGAAGACTGAAAAATCTTGCCTCTACCAGTTTTGCACAGATTTTGTTTTGTTTGTGTTGGAATGGGCTGAAAGGTGGCTGTAAGTCACATTTTTAACTGCAGGAAGGATGTTCCAGCTCTTAGCAAGAGATGAGCCATCTTTGACTTTCAGCCAGAGGGCATAGCTCAGTGGTAGAGTGTTGGCATAGCATATGTGAGGCCCTATCTTCAATCCCTCGTACAGATGAGGGGGACAGAATTCAGAGTTTTAGAAAAGCTTTGTTTGTGTGTTTGCTTGCTTGCTTGCTTGCTTGTTTTTTAAGACAGGGTCTTTCTCTCTATAGCCCTGGCTGTTCTGGAACTCAGTCTGTAGACTAGCCTGCCTCAAACTCACTGAGATCTGCCTGCCTCTGTTTCCCAAGTGCTGAAGAAATTAAAGGTGAATAACACCACGGTCCAGCTGTAAAAGCTTTTGTCTACTAAAAAATAAAGACAGAAGAAGTCATGGAGGTAAAAAAAAAAATCACAGAATAGTGATATACAATCACTGTCTTTTTATTAATTTTATTACATTTTACATGTGTGTGTATACCTGTGTGCATGTGCCACAGTGCACATGTGGGAAAAACAACTTGAAATGGCTCATAGATCTAAATGTGAAACAGAAAGTTATCAGTTTGTAGGAGAAAACATGGGAGGGCTGGGCCTGATGGTGCAGGCCTATAATCACATCCATTCTGGAGGATGAGGCAGGAGGATCACAGTTCAAAGCTTGCCTAGGCTACAGAATGAATTCTAGGCTAGCCTGGTCAACGTAAAGAGGTTTTCTTTTTTTTTTGCATTTTTTTAATTTTATTAATTACACTTTATTCATTTTGTATCCCCCCATAAGCCCCTCCCTCCTCCCCTCCTGATCCCACCCTCCCTCCCCTTTCTGCATGCATGCCACTCCCCAAGTCCACTGATAGGGGAGGTCCTCCTCTCCTTTCTGATCTTAGTCTATCAGTTCTCATCAAAAGTGGCTGCATTGTCCTCTACCGTGGCCTGGTAAGGCTGCTCCCCCCTCAGGGGGAAGTGATCAAAGAGCAGGCCAATCAGATCATGTCAGAGGCAGTCCCTCTTCCCATTACTATGTAACCCACTTGGACACTGAACTGCCATGAGCTACATATGTGCAGAAGTTCTAGGTTATCTCCACGAATAGTCCTTGGTTGGAGTATGAGTCTCTGGGAAGTTCCCTGTGTTCAAATTATCTTGTTCTGTTGCTCTGCTTGTGGAGTTCCCGTCCCCTCCAGCTCTTACTATTTCCCACTTCTTACATAGAATTCCATTCACTCTGCCCATCAGTTGGCCATCAGGCTCAGCATCTGCTTTGACAGTCTATACTGCAGAAGCTTTCAGAGGCCCTCTGTGGCAGGTTTCAAGGTTGTTTCCTGTTTTCTTCTGGCTTTCAGAGGCCCTCTGTAGCAGGTTCCAAGGTTGTTTCCTATTTTCTTTTTCTTCTGATGTCCATCCTCTTTGCCTTTCAGGATGGGGATTGAACATTTTAGTTAGGGTCCTCTCTTTTGCTTAGTTTGTTTAGATGTACAGATTTTAGTGGGTTTATTCTATGTGGTATGTTTATATGAGTGAGTATATACCATGCGTGTCTTTTTGCTTCTGGGACAACTCACTCAGGATGATCCTTTCCAGGTCCCACCATTTACCTGCAAATTTCATGATTTCCTTATTTTTCATTGCCGAGTAATACTCCATTGTATAGATGTACCACAGTTTCTGCATCCATTCTTCAGTTGAGGGGCATCTGGGTTGTTTCCAGCTTCTGGCTATTACAAATAAAGCTGCTACAAACATGGTTGAGCAAATGTCCTTTTTGTGTACTTGAGCCTCTTTTGGGTATATGCCTAGGAGTGGTATGGCTGGATCTTGAGGAAGCACTATTCCTAGTTGTCTGAGAAAGCGCCAGATTGATTTCCAGAGTGGTTGTACAAGCTTACATTCCCACCAGCAGTGGAGGAGGGTTCCCCTTTCTCCACAACCTCTCCAGCATGTGTTGTCCCTTGAGTTTTTCATCTTTGCCATTCTGATGGATGTAAGGTGAAATCTCAGGGTTGTTTTGATTTGTATTTCCCTAATGGCTAATGAGGTTGAGCATTTCTATAAGTGCTTCTCTGCCATTCGATATTCCTCTACAGAGAATTCTCTCTTTAGCTCTGTTCCCCATTTTTTAAGTGGATTACTTGGTTTGCTGCTTTTCAGCTTCTTTAGTTCTTTATATATACTGGATATGAGTCCTCTGTCAGATAAAGGGTTGGTGATGATTCTTTCCCAATCTGTAGGCAGTCGCTTTGTTTTGATGACTGTGTCCTTTGCTTTACAGAAGCTTTTCAATTTCATGAGGTCCCATTTATTGATTGTTGCTCTTAGAGCCTGTGCTGTTGGTGTTCTGTTCAGGAAGTTTTCTCCTGTACCAATGAGTTCTAGGGTATTCCCCACTTTTTTTTTTTCTAGCCGATTTAATGTGTCTGGTTTTATGTTGAGGTCTTTGATCTACTTGGACTTCAGTTTTGTGCAGGGTGATAAGTATGGATCTATTTGCATTTTTCTACATGTAGACATCCAGTTGGACCAGCACCATTTGTTGAAGATGCTATCTTTTTTCCATTGTATGGTTTTGGCATCTTTGTCAAAAATCAGGTGTCCGTAAGTGTGTGGGTTTATTTCTGGGTCTTCTGTTCGATTCCATTGATCCACCATTCTGTTTCTATGCCAGTATCATGCAGTTTTTATAACTGTTGCTCTATAGTACAGCTTGAGATCAGGGATGGAGATACCTCCAGAAGATCTTTTATTGTAGAGGATTGTTTTAGCAATTCTCGGTTTCTTGTTATTCCATATGAAGTTGAGAATTTTTCTTTCCAGGTTTGTAAAGAATCGTGTTGGCAATTTGATGGGAATTGCATTGAATCTGTAGATTGCTTTTGGTAAGATGGCCATGTTTACTATGTTAATCCTGCCAAGCCATGAGCATGGGAGATCTTTCCATCTTCTCATATCTTCCTCTAATTCTTTCTTCAGAGACTTAAAATTTTTTTCATACAAGTCTTTGACTTGCTTGGTTAAGAGGTTTTATTTTAAAATAAAAACAAACATAGCTGGGAGTGTACCCTCGTGGTTAGATAATTCCTGAAAGTTGTCGCCATGTGTACACACACACACACACACACACACACACACACACACACACACATTTTAAAGAAGTACTGGAAAAGGAATCCGTAAAGGGAAAAATGTCTAGCAAATTATGCTTCACTAAAACAAAAAGCTTTACACTATGAAAACCCTTGTTAATAGGAAAGCAATGACTGGAAGGAAGTACTTCCACAGACAAAGTACTTGTATGTAAAATGTTGAAGAATGTCCAGAATCCATAATAAGACAATATAAAAACAGATTGGAAGTGAATAAAAAGTGGGCAAACTAGTAAATCCCTGTAATCTTGTGCTTGGGTGATAGAGACGGGAAAAGATGAAGTTAAGGGTCATCCTTGGATACATAGCCAGTTTGAGAGCACTCTGGGGCTTCCTGAGACTCTGTCTCAATGGCAATAAAAAAAGAGGACTAATGGACAAAATATTTGAATATACACTTCATTCAAGAAAACACACAGAGGCCATGAATGAGGGTATATGCCTGTAATGCTAGCTACCAAGGAGTCTGAGGTGGAAGGGTCCCATGATCAAGAATTACCTAGGATTCAGGACAAGTTCTAGACCATCGTAAGTAATTTAACAAGATGTGCCTTCAAAATAAAAATAAATAAATAGATAAATAGATAAATATTTATCTGTTTATCAAGGGACTTAGATGTAGCTCAGTAGTAGGATATTTGCCTAGCATTTCTGAGATCCTAGGTTCAATCCCACTAGCACAAAAAAGAGGATGCACAGAAGGCAAATAAACAAGCAGATAGAAAGATGGTGAGCATCATAGCCTAGTAGGAAACAAAAATTAGGTTGAAGATAAGCACACAGCGCATCTGTTTCAGTGGCTTGGTCACCTTTAGTGTGTGAACTGAATTAGGAGAATATACATCTAAGAGTCTTCCTTGATAATCCCCTCCAAAATGCCTAATTGGAACACAAAGAGAAGATCTTGGAACCGTGACCTAGTGTCAATGGAAGTGTCACATGTGCACATGAACTCTCTGTTTTCTCACTCTCTAGCTTTCACTCTCTTGCTCTCTTTTCTTAAGATAGAGTCTTATGTAGCTCAGGCTCACCTCAAATTCATGATGTATCCAAAGATGTCCTTAAACTCCCGAACCTCCTACTTTTGCCTCCCAGCCGCTAAGATCACAAGTACGTACTACCACACTAGCCCTGCTACCTCCTTAAATCCCACATTTGTGGTCAGAAGAGGGTGGTGACATACAGGTATGGTCTGCTAGCATCTACAAGGTACTGGAGACTGGAGAAAGCTAGAGAATAACTATCAGAAGAGTTATACGGTGCACTGGTGTTTCTAGCTTAAACAGCAAAGTCAAATCGGGAACTTCACAAAGCAGTAAGGTTAGAGTCAATCTCAGAGAGATTGGCATGATCTGGAGAGCGCTCCACTTACTGTGGAAAGGGACACCAACAGCAAACTGCTGTAGGAGTCAGAGGAGGCTTAAAGAATCTGCAACCACATGGACTTTTAAAAGAGCTGAGGAAAGGCTGTACCCAGGGCTGCTAGCAGCACTGGCTGAAGGAACACACCAGTAAAAACCCTCTTCTCTTCATACCGGCTGCTCAGCAGCGGACTAAGTAGCCCCAAGATGCCATCTCAAAAACACCATTGCTGTGTTGGTGTTTGTTTTTGTTTGTTTGTTGTTTGGTTGACTAGTTAATTGATTCAAGACAGGGTCTCACTGTGCAGCTCTGGCTCTCTTTGAATTTACAGTATAGACCAGGTTGGCTTCAAACTCACAGATATCTGCCTGCCTTTGCCTCCCAAGTGCTTGATTAAAGGCATGTGTGTCACTAATCCTAACCTGTGTTGATGTCTTGCCAACATAAGGGCCTCAGGGAGCTGCGCTCTGGAGGTACTCAGAGCAAGTGTCCTAAGACTACATGCTTATTTAAAGTGGAACCCATTACTGAGGATGTAGTTCATTGGTCGAGCTCTTGTCTATCATGAACAAGCCTTGGATGGGACAAGCCATCACATGTTTGCTTCTTGTAGTGTGCCATGTCTCTTTGCTAGCAGAGAGACATTTCCCCATTCTGAACACTTTGCAACCCTATGATTGGAGACAAAATAAAACACAATGAAGCAGTTTCTAATCTACATTTTCTTCTCAATATCAGACAGCCTGGACACTGCAAACAGGTTCCTACCCTCAGAAGATAGTATAGGTTTATCAGTTCAACAAAGCAAGAAAACCAACCTTCTAGAAGGAACTTTCTGAACCAGCAGACTGAAGATAATCAGGCACCAGCCCAATGTGCTTCTCTTTCCTTTTGCCAAGCAGTTTTGCTCTTTGACCCCAGCTGAAGAAGTACTCTGAGGACTTTATGATTCTGCAGCTTCCTTGAACAAGATCTCAGACATCAGGAGGATCCAGACAGCAGCCTGAGCTAGAGCAAGAGATAGGCAATGGCTGAGGGGAAAAGAAAAAAAGGTCCCCATATCAGCCTTGCGTGATCCCTTAGTGTAGAGATGAGATGAGGCTGTGAGAGGCATATCAAGCCTTGAGAGTAACTGAAGGGCATATGTGGGTTGTGTCTCCTCAGGATGTATTTCCCTCTTCGGTATACCCTATTCCATCCTGTTCAGTAAATTATGGCCCTTGGCTGTTCTCTGCTTTGCCTGGCTTGCCTATGATTGGAAAACCCACACTCAAGGTAAGAGAAGTGAATAGAATTGTGGTTGTGTCTGTGCTAAGAGTGGAGTCATGGGAACATGGAAGAGGGAGGTGGATAAAGAGATGAGAAGATGGAACAAAGGTCTTTGACGGGCTTCATGAAGCTTTAAGAGACTGGGATCTCTGAGTAGGTTGTTTCCCTGTCACCTTTCTAGTTTTCTGTTTAGTAGTTGGACCCAGGACATCTGAGATATAAGAGGGAGGCAGCTTCTAAAACTTGAGGAGCATAGGCCAAAATTTTCACCTCTGGGAGGGGTAGAGGGACTGGCAATGGCCCACTTGCCCTTCTCTTTTTCTCTGTCCACAGATGGTAGGCGTTCAGATTGGGTACGAAACTGGACCCTCTGGAAGTATTTCCAAAGCTACTTCCCAGTAAAGGTAACCTTTCCTTTTCATGCCCATTTTTCTTCTGGATGCCCTTGCTCCTTATTGCTTGAATTCCCACTTTCTGTTGAGATCCATGTTTTCAAGGGCTCCAATGGCCATCAGTGAAGGTGAAGGCATAGCAGTATAATGTAGAACAGAAACCCAAAATAGATTTGCAAGTGAGGAGACAGATGAGCAATACCTTTTTCCACAGTGGCAAACCCAGGTCAGCATCTCTTAGCACCATAATCCCCGGGAATCTCTATGACAATAACATCTTAAGGATATGGAGGCTATCAGCTGGGCTCTGACTTTATGGATCCTTTCATCCTTCTTCCTGATCAGTCTCCCTCAATCTTCTTCTAACAGCTGGTGAAGACTCATGACCTTTCTCCCAAACACAACTACATCATTATCAACCATCCCCATGGTATTCTGTCTTTTGGTGCCTTCATCAACTTTGGTACTGAGGCCACTGGCTTTTCCAAGTTGTTCCCTTCTATAACTCCCTATTTAGCAACATTGGAAGGGATCTTCTGGTTGCCAGCTGTACGAGAGTATGTGATGTCCAAGGGTGAGTACAAGCAATCATCTTGTTCTGAAATTCAACTCAAGATGTCTACCCTCAATAAGCCCTGATAGTCATTCTGGGATAGATGACTTGATTTATTTTCTAAAAGCATTCAACCAGTATCAGGAGTATGTGCCCAATTATCAGATTCTGCACAGATTGTGAGAAGCATTTTTGTTGGGCAGCAAGAGAAGTTACAGGCATTCATAGTGTGTGTGTGTGTGTGTGTGTGTGTGTGTGTGTGTGTGTGTGTGTATGGTGTGTGTGTGTGTGTGTGTGTGTGTGTGTGTGCGCATGCGCCTCTATGTAAGCTCTCATTTCAAGGCACCTTAAAGACACTGTAAAGTCTCTCATACCAATTAGTACATACAGTCTTGGTCCATGTCCTGTGTCTCCTGGGAGCCCCTTGATCCTTGCTTAAGATGCCAAGGATAAAGGACAATCATCTATCAGAATCCAGGACAACTTCCCAGTGCCAGGCTTAATACCAGGGCATTGTATCAGATTTCCTTCTCCCTGGATGAATATTCATCTTTCTGGACATCAGAAAACAAGTGAAGGCAAACTAAAAGGTAAGATACATTTATCTTGAGGGGAATCCCAGAGGATATTTCAGCTCTCCTCTTAGGTTGATATGGCCATGTAGCTAGGGTTTCTGTTGATGGCTAGACCTTGGATGCAAATTCTGCAAAAATGGAATTTCAAAGTGATGAACATCTGTGGTTTTAACTGAACAGGATACTATCCACATTCCATTGTTCATCTACATTTCAGTTTGGCTTGATCTGTCTGATCATCTGAAATCCTAGTCAAAGGATCCTTTTGGCAGCTTGATTTTCGGGGAGGAGCACACTAGTTTGTGGTGGCTAGCTTGATCACCACCAGAGGAAATGCCTCTGGAGGTTTTCTAGAGCTCAGCCTGCTCAGAGAGAAAGACAACTCTACAGTCTATGGGTAGAAATGGGAAGGGGGAAGCTAAAGACTGTCTATAGGACAGGAGACTATGAATGGAAGCAGACAGAGAAAATCAGTATAACCCTGACTGTAGAAGCCTGCAGTCCTACCAAGGCAAGCATGCAGCTGCTACTAAGGATACATTCTCCAGTTAGGGTTAACTCAAGACAAGAGACCAAAGACAGAAGGTGATAAAGGGCCTCCAGCAGGAAGAACCTGAAGGAAGCCTTCTCCTACACTCAGGCACCCAAGTTCATTCTACCCACTACCTGACTTTTTGGTTTCACAGGTATATGTCCAGTGAGTGAATTGTCCCTGAAGTATAAGCTGACCCAGAGAGGCTCAGGCAATGCTGTGATCATTGTAGTGGGCGGAGCTAATGAAGCCATCTTGTCCAACCCAGGAGTCTCCATACTCTACCTAAAAAGTCGTAAAGGTTTTGTGAAGCTGGCACTGAAGACAGGGTGGGTCACTAGGTTTGGGGACTCTCTTATCACATTACTTGGAACCTCTGTTGCTCTACCCAAAATGGCACACACTCTAGGAAACCTGATAGATACCTCCTCTTTACTGTGATTACTTCCTTTTATCCTTCACATTATGCCTTGGGGGTATTTGGAACTCCAGACATTTGGGTGAGCACTTTTGGATCTTGAAACTGGGGGAGAAAGAGTAGAAGAAGGTCCATTAATCTGGGGCTCTGGGAAAAAGCGGCTTTGTTCTGTATTTACTTATTCACTGTGAGGCCCTAAGAACCACCCAAAGGCAATGATGGCACTGGCTGAGTGCTCAGATGATAACCCCAGAGTGTTTTCAGCAGCTATCAAATACCTAGTATGTATCAAGCTTAGTACAGGACATCAGAATACAGGAATAAATGATCGACAGTACTTGAAGACTCCCAATGTAGATTACACACCTAAGGTAGATTACAAATCCAAGGTAGATTACAAATCCGTTCACATATCATAACAAAACATATGTAGAGTCTAGCTACTTAGCATCCCAACTACCATCCCATAGGTCTAAACATCCTTGGAGCTTCTCCTTTTCTTCTGTCCCTGCTTCCTTCATCTCCAAGATTCTAGTCCCAGTTGTAGCTAGCATGATCCTGGTAAACCATGGGTCAAGTTATATCATGTCTCAAAATGCTCCAATAACTCCTATGCCACACAGAGCAAAAGATTTTGAAGAATCTGGTCTTCAGCCACCTCCCTGACTTCAGTCCTCACTAGTCTCTCCATTGCCACCTCTTTCATTTCCAATAAACACCATGAGTGTGGACATTTTTCTCATCTTTTGTATTCACTGGTGTATCCACATGACCTAAAACAGTGCTATTACATAAAAAGAACTCAGTGGAAATTTGTTGGGTAAATGAAAATAAAGGAGAAATATGCAAAGTTCCATGAGAGCATCAATTTATGGAAAGACTATGGCCCAGACTAGAGGTTTCATTGGAGAATGACATCTGAACTATGCTAAAGTTAAAATATGAGTAGAAATTGCCAATCAGACAAAAATGGGAAAAGAGCTAGGCATTATGTCACATGCCCGAAATCCATTCCACTCTATAGTCTGAAGAAGGAAGACTACAAGTTCAAAACGAGCCTGGACAATTTGACAAGATCCTGTCTCCAATTAAAAATGTTTAAAGATCTGGGGTCCATCTTAGTGATAAAGTGCTTGCTTGACATGTACACGTCTCTGGGTTGAATTCCCAGCACCTCAAAAACAATACAGAAAACAAACAAACAAAAGGGAAAACCCATGCATTCAATAAAAAAAATATGATATATGCAGTACCACACCAGACCAGACCCTAGGGATTCAAAGAGAACTGCCCAGATTTTCACTTTTGATTGGACAGACAGGTAAGGAGGTGACTACAAGGCTGGGCATGAAGGTGGGAAAGCAGAACAGGGGGAAGAATTAGCTGAGGGATAACAAACCCACAGTGGGAAATGAGAGTGACCAAAGATTTCTTTAAAGAGATGTGGTTAGAACAGAGTACTGAGAGGCAAAATGGAATTTGCTACATAAAGAGAAGGCAGAGATGAGAGAACTTGGCACACTTTATAAGGTTAAGTAGTGGGGAAGCTGGCCAAGGTCTAAGACACTGATCTCTTGCTAAGCAGTGAGAGCTGCAGTGAGAAGCTCTGGGAGGACTTTGAAGAGAGAAGTGGCATGTATACATGTGCAGTTTGCGGGTATCATGTTGGATGCTGAACAAAGGTGCTAAGTCCTGAGCTTACTTCTTGCTGTCATGGTCTAAGGCGCTGCAGCAATACTGAGGTTCCATTGGAGGAAGTGGTATGGCAGGAATGAAACATGAAGCTGGTGATATATGGGTGCTTGAAATCTGGTCATGTTGGTGGGAGGTTGGGGATATTTTCCACTTCAGAGTGTTGCTGGGGGAGATTTTGCTCAATGAAGAGCTCATACTGCTCTCCTTCTCTTTGCAGATCATACCTTGTCCCTTCTTACTCCTTTGGTGAGAATGAGGTTTACAACCACACGGTCTTTCCTGAAGGCACATGGCTAAGGTTTTTCCAAAAACACTTCCAGAAAACTGGCAAAAAGCTCTTCGGCATAAATTTCTGTACCTTCCATGGCAGGGGCTTCACTCAGAAATCCTGGGGCCTTGTTCCTTTCAAACATCCAATTACCACTGTTGGTGAGCTTTCTTACTTTTTCAAGGGCGCTCAAGTTTTTGGTCTCTCACCCCAAGTCATCCATCAATCCCAAGGCAATCTGGATCACAACCAGGGTACACTAAAGGAATTACAGAAGGTGCAGCTGAAAGCAGTGTGGAAAGGTCAACCAAACAGATAATACTTGCTGCCATTCATGGGTGGGATAGAGCTCACCAGATGTCATAGGAACATTATTATTTAAATTATTAAATGAATTATTTAAATTCATTCAGCTCTTTCCTACGCTTGCTTTTATTCTCTGGAGCATTGGTAAGACTTAAGTGACCAGAAAATGAATGTCAGGACATACCTGGAGCAAGGGAAAGAATGAATGGAGGGGAACAGCCACAGATACTGTTGGAATGTGCACCCCTACTAAGGTGTGGGTAGTGTTGTTGTGATAGGGACTCTGACACTCGTCTCTGTTCTTCCTCTATAGTTGGAGAACCCATTCCAGTCCCCAAAATCAGTGATCCTGACAATGAGACGGTGGAAAAGTACAGTGAACTTTACATCAGTGCCATACGAAAGCTGTTTGACCAACACAAAGCTGAATTCGGCTACTCTGCGACCCAGCAGCTGACAATTATATAACATGAGTAAAAATCTCTGTAACTAAAGCTCAAATACATAAGGGATCCAGATGAAGCCACAGGGAAGGAAGAATTTGGGGAGAGACGCAGATTTTAAAGATGTGAACAGAGGCCAACCAAGCCAGAAGTGCTGAATGAATTGGCAATACTGCAATTGAATCCCCACTTCAGTAGTTAAGACAATTTTGGGAATGGGGAGACAGGAAAGGACTGGTGAGGACTTGCCTAGTAGAGGGGGTAGCTTGTTATTTTATGACAATAAACTAAGTTCGCTCTCATCAACTCCCTAATGAAAGTAATGAGAAGACAAGATACTCTTTGCCCTTTCCCTACAAACCTTAGCGACATTGTCAGTATTTAGGCGTAAGCTTAGAAGCTTTACTTAGAACAGGAATTGTTTGCATACTCCAAGGCCAGGACCTTGCTTTCTGATTTAAGGACTGGGTAAACTGGGGACCTGAACTGTGGCTTCCTAATTCAAACAGACAATACTCCCTCAATTGTGCTGGTAGTCCCATGGTTTCCCCCACAAAAATAAAGCTCTGGAATGAACTAGTGTGTGACTCCTCCCTCATTTCTCTGTGGTTCTGGTAAAGTACAGGCTACCTAATTCTTTTCCTCAGCCATCCTTTATGCTTCTTGAGAGAAAGGGTGATAGAATGGAAGCACAGCTGCTTCACAGTGGAGCAGAAATCCAGTAACGGGTCCAGATACCCACAAAGCAGCTGTTTCTTCTGAGCCGTCAAAAACCACCCTAGGCCTGAGTAGATGAGATGGCAAGACTGTTCAACAGCGATATGTTCATTTGATGTCAAATACAAACTATGTGCCATGCAACATGTCATTATATTCACAACCTTTGTCCTAGTGTTAACACCAGCCCTGTAAGACCGTACTCATTGCCATCCCCATTTACCAATAGCTAGAGTCCTTAGAAGTTAAGTAACTTATCCAAAATCATACAATTTTGTATACAACTAGCATCCAAACCCATGTCTCACTAATTCCACACCAAGGTTCTCTCCAACATACCTAATTCACTACAGTGTCTCAGCCTTCATTTTCTAGAGGCATATTTATCAGTTTGCTTTCTACTTTTTTTTTCAGATATTTCGCTCCATTTATTCATTGTATATGGTGTTGTCATGGAGGACACTTTCACACAAGTATAGGCATTGAGCACAAGCCTATCTAGCTTCTAAGGGAGGGTGGTCTTGAAAATGTACTCTTCCTGCCTTCTTTCCCAAGACTGGGAAACCAACAAGCCTTGTTGGATGCAGTACTGAGCATCAAACCAGGACATTGAATATGCTAGCCAGTCGTTCAGTCTGTTGTGTTTCCTTAAATGGTCCCATAGCCCTCCAACAAAACTAGCTATCAAGTGCATATGAAATTGGCAGGGATTGTTATTGAGTCATGGTTCTCTCAAGAAAAGAACTGTAAAAAGAATATACATATACAGTGTTTTATCAACCATAAAACAGCATATAACATAGCAGTTCCATTTCTTAGGTCTATATCCAAATATAGTACACACATACACACACACACATATATTCATCCAGACCCACAATATATGTTCTATGTAGTCCAAAAAAAATGCTGTCTGAAAATAGGAAGGCAGAGAATCTAGTAGTTTTACAGTCCATTTATGATCTTTATTCTATGGTGAAATCACAAAGATATCGCCAATGAAAGAATGCCTCAAAAAAAATTAAAAAAAAAAAGAAAGAAAGAATGCCTCAGCAACAGGATAGATGAATTTGCCAGCAAAAGAGTGAAAATAGGCAAAAAGAAAAGCTTCCTTCTTTCTGGTACTTTTATAGGGGCTGCCAGCAGAAGGTGTGGCCCAGATTTAGGGTGGGCCTTCCTGCTTCAGATAATCTGATTAATAAAATCCTTCACTAAACCTACTAAAATCTGTACATCTAAAGAAACTAATCAAGAGGGAGGGCCTTGACTAAAATGCTCAATCCCCATCCTGAAAGGCAAAGAGGATGGACATCAGAAGAAGAAGAAAGCAGGAAACAACCTAGGAACCTGCCACAGAGGGCCTCCGAAAGCCTTTGCCCTGCAGACTATCAAAGCAGATGCTGAGTCTTAATGGCCAACTGTTGGGCAGAGTGCAAGGAATCTTACAAAAGAAGAGGGAAATAGTAAGATCTGTAGAGGACAGGAGCTCCACAAGGAGAGAAACAGAACCAAAAAATCTGAGCACAAGGGTCTCTCCTGAGACTGATACTCCATGCATGTAAGTACCATGCATGTACCATGCATGGAGATAACCTAGAACCCCTGCACAGATGTAGCCCATGACACTTCAGTGTCCAAGCGGGTTCCATAGTAATGGGTAGAGGGACTGCCTCTGACATGAACTGATTGGCCTGCTCTTTGATCACCTCCCCCTGAGAGGGGAGCAGCCTTACCAGGCCACAGAAGAAGACAATGCAGCCACTCCTGATGAGATCTGATAGATTAAGATCAGAAGGAAGAAGAGGAGGACCTCCCCTATCAGTGGACTTGGGGTGGGCATGCATGGAGAAGGGGTCAGAAGGTGGGATTGGGAGCGGAGGAAGGAGGGGTTAATGGGGGGATACAAAGTGAATAAAGTGTAATTAACCAAAATTTTAAAAAAAAATTAAAATTAAAAAATATTAAAAAAAAAAGAAAGAAAACAGGCTGGCAAGCCATGGTGAAATGATAGTTTTAAATGGTGAAGTTTTAAAGTTGTTATTTACTTATTTTTTTATAGTTTATTCACTTTATATCCCAAATGTTGCCCCTCCCTCATTTCCTCCTGGTCCCACCTTTCCTCCCACTTCCCTCCTATCCCTCTCCCCTAGTCTACAGGAAGGGGGAGCCCTCTTCCCTTTCCATCTTAATCCAGCCTATCAAGTCTCATCAGGACTGACTGCCACAGACTCTTCCTCTGTGGTCTGGCAGGGTTGTGCCACTAGAGGAAAGTGATTAAAGAGCAGGCAACAGAGTCTATGTCAGACACAACCCCTGCTCCTCTTACTAGGGAACTCGCATGGAGACTGAGCAGCCTATGGGCTACATCTGAGCAGTGGTTCTAGATCCTTGCATGGTCCTTGGTTGGTGCATCAGTCTCTGCAGGCCCCCATGAGCCCAGATTGCTGACTCTGTTGATCTCCTTGTAGAGCTCCTGTCCCCACTGGGTCCTTCTATCCCACCAATCTTCCATAAGACTCCTTGCACTTGGCCCAATGTTTGGCTGTGAGTCTCAGCATCTGAATTGATCTCCACCATACAACAAGGACATTTGTTCAACTATGTCCACAGCAGCTTTATTCATAATAGCCAGAATCTGGAAACAACCTAGATATCCTTCAACCAAAGAACGGATACAGAAATTGGGGTACATTTACACAATGGAATACTACTCAGCTATTAAAAACAAGGAAATCATGAAATTTGCAGGCAAATGGATAGAACTAGAAAATATCATCCTAAGTGAAATATCCCAGACCAAGAACTACACTCATGGTATATATACTCACTTATAAGCAGATATTAGCCATATAATACAGGATAACCATATTACAATCCACAGACCTAAAGAAGCTAAACACTTAAGAGGACCCTAGGGAGGATGCTTAATTATTATTTAGAAAGGCAAATAGAAAAGACACAGGAAGTGGCTGAAGAGAGGGAACAGGAACCTACTATAAATGTCCTCTGAGACTTCACTCATCAGTGGAAGTTTAAAAATTTTAAAGCCTATATGTAGCTTCTTTTATTCTTCATTTTGTTTTAAGTCAGGCATGGTAGCACACGCCTGTGATCCTATCACTCAAGAAGGCCAAGGCAGGCAGAACATTATGAGTTTAAGGCCAGCCTGGTCTGCAAAGCAAATCCAGGACAGCCAAGGCAACACAGAGAAACCAAACAAGGACATGTCTTGAAAAACCAAGCATACACAGCATCCTTAGTCATCAGGGAAATGAAAATCAAAATGAGCTTGAAATTTCACCTTACACCCATCAGAATGGCTAAGATCAAAAACTCAAGTGACAACACATGATGGAGAGGATGTGGAGAAAGGGGAATCCTCCTCCATTGCTGGTGGGAATGTAAACTTGTACAACCACTTTGAAAATCAATCTGGCTCTTTCTCAGACAATTAAGAATAGTGTTTCCTCAAGATCCAGCTATACTACTCCTAGGCATATATCCAAAAGATGCTCAAGTATACAACAAAGGCATTTGCTCAACCGTGTTCGTAGCAGCTTTATTTGTAATAGCCAGAATCTGAAAATAACCCAGATGTCCCTCAACTGAGGAATAGATATAGAAATTGTGGTACATTTATACAATAGAATACCTCTCAGCTATTAAAAACAAGAAAATTGGGATACAAAGTTGATACACTGTAACTAATATTAAAAAAATAAAAATTTAATTTAAAAATAAATTAAAAAACAAGAAAATTGCAGGCAAATGAATGGAACTAGAAAAGATCATCCTGAGTGAGGTATCCCAGAAGTATATACACATGGTATATACTCACTTTTAAGTGGATATTAGACGTATAGGATAAACACACTAAAATGTGTACACCTAAAGGAACTAAGCAAGAAGGAGGACCCTAGGGAAGATGCTCAATCTTCATTCAGAAAGGCAAATGGGATAGACATCAGAAGCAAGAGAAAACAGGGAACAGGACAGGATTCTAACACAGAGGGCCTCTGAGAGACTCTACCCAGTAGGGTATCAAAGCAGATGCTGAGACTCATAGCCAAACTTTGGGCAGAGTGCAGGGAATCTTATGAAAGAAGGGGGATATAGAAAGACCTGGAGGGGACAGGAGCTCCATAAGGAGACCAACAGAACCAAGAAATCTGAGCACAGGGGTCTTTGCAGAGACCTATACTCCAACCAAGTACCATGCATGGAGATAACCTAGAACCCCTGCACAGATGTAGCCCATGGCAGCTCCGTCTCCAAGTGGGTTCCCTAGTAATGGGAACAAGGGCTGTCTCTGACATGAACTCAGCAGCTGGCTCTTTGATCACCTCCCTCTGAGAGGGAAGTAGTCTTACCACGCCACAGAGGAAAACAATGCAGCCAATCCAGATGAGACCTGACAGGCTAGAGAGGAGGACCTACCCTATGAGTGGACTGGGGGGGGAGGGGCATAGAAAGAGAAGAAGGAGGAAGAGTGGGACTGGGAAGAGATGAGGAAGGGGGCTACAACTTATATACAAAGTGAATAATTGTAATAAAAAATAATTAATTGTAAAAAATTGTAATAAAAATAATTAATTAATTAAAAAGAAAAAGCAAGCATGGACTGGACCTTAGGCCCCCTACACAGATGTAGCTGATGGGCAGATCAGGTTTCATGTGGGTTCCATAGTAAGGGGAGTGGAGTCTGTCTCTGACATGGACTGTTGCCTGGAAGGGCTGCCTCACCAGACCACAGGGGAAGAGGACACACTCAGTTCTAATGTCACTTGAGCTGGGGTGGGTTGATGGGAGGGTCCCCTTTTTTCTGAGGAAAAGGAGAGGGGTAGGGGGAAGGGGTGAAGAGAGAAGAAGAGAGGGTGGAACTGGGAGGAGAGGGGTGAGGGGGTTAGAATTGGGATGTAAACTGAATAAATTAATCAATTAAAAATTTTTAAAGAAAAAAAATATTTGGCTTTATAGGAAAGACTTCATTATGTAGTCTGGGATAACTGAACACATGATCTTCCTGACTTTGCCCCCCGTAAAATAATGAATTTTGTGTTTTATAAACTTTGCCTCAAAGTGTGGGCGATATTTAAGGAAAAGTATTCCTGGAGATGTAGCTCAGTAGACAAGTGGTTAACTAGGTTTATGAGGTTCTGGGTTCGATCCCAGTTAGTGGCAAAGAAAGAGTCTTAAAGGAAAAATAATCACAGTAGAATTGTAATGCTTTTTATTTTTAAAGCGACTTGTGCCTCTTTCCCGGTTTTCACGGCTGGAGCAGCCATCAGCAGCAAACTCTGAAGACACCTTGCACGAGACAGTGCGGGAAGGCCTGCACCGGAACCAGTGCAAAAGGCCGCAAGTTTCTAGAGATGGTGCACTTGCAGATGAGCCTGAAGAACTATGACCCTCAGAAGGACAAACGCTTCTCGGGCACCGTCAGGCTCAAGTCCAGTCCTCGCCCAAATTCTCAGTGTATGTCCTGGGGGACCAGCAGCACTGTGATGAGGCCAAGGCAGTGGATTTCCTCTACAAGGACATCTAGGCGCTGAAGAAACTTAGTAAGAACAAGAAGTTGGTCAAAAAGCTGGCAAAGAAGTATGATCCCCTTTTCGCCTCAGAGTCTCTGATTAAGCAGATCCCAGGTATCCTGGGCCCAGGCCTAAACAAGGCTGGCAAGTTCTCTTCCCTGCTGACACACAGTGAAAACATGGTGGAACTTTGGCAGAAAACTTTCATGCCCTGAGCCCTGGAGAGAAAGGATTTGGATATAAGGCTTCTTCCTTTCACAGAATTATACCAGGACTCATTTGCCAGGGTGGTGACTTCACACGCCATAATGGCACTGGCTGCAGGTCCGTCTATGGGGAGAAATTTGAGGATGAGAACTTCATCCTGAAGCGTACAGGTCCTGGCATCTTGTCCATGGCAAATGCTGGACCACACACAAATGGTTCCCAGTTTTTTATCTGCACTGCCAAGACCGAGTGGCTGGCTGGCAAGCATGTGGTCTTTGGGAAGGTGAAAGAAGACATAAACATTGTGGAAGCCATGGAACGTTTTGGGTCCAGGAATGGCAAGACCAGCAAGAAGATGACAATTTCCAACTGTGGACAACTCTAATGCTTTTGACTTGCAGGCATCTTACACACCAGACTATTCCTTCTGTAGCTCAGGAGCGCACCCCATCCCATTTGCTCGAAGCGCCCTGGGACCTCTGCTCTCACTGAAGTTCTCTGGGTTCCATATTTTCCTTATTCCCCTCCAAGTCTACTTGGATTTCAGAGTTAAATTTATGATTGTGAATAAAAAGTAAATAAGAAAAAAGGGCACCATGGGCAAGCCCCAGCGCCTGTACTAGGATGGCCCAATAAACCTTAGTGTTACAAAAAAAAAGTAATAATAATAAAAAATAAAGTGACTTGTCATTTCACCAGAAGTCACAGAAGTAGAATCCCTTGAATGTCTATCTGGCTTCCTGCAATAATGATATCTTATACAAATGTACTGAAGTATCAAGACAGGTAATTGACATGGTACAATATTGTTAACTAGCTATAGGCCTCATTTAGCTTTCAATATATTCACATGCATATTGTGTGTGTGATCACATGCTCTCAAGTTGAATCTCTATATCAATTGATGTCATTTTTATGTCCATCATATTATAAAACTGTTTCATCTCCACAGAGAAATGCCTTCATATTATCATGTAAAAAAAAAAAACACCTTTACTATTGTCCTCTGACAGTCACTTCATGTCTAAAACTTTGTCGTTTCAAGGATGGTATGCAGCAGAATCATGTCGTACGTAATCTTTTGAGATTTGCTATTTTTGCGAAGCGCAATACCCTTAAGATCTAACTAAGTTACCGTGGATCAAAGTGGCCTTCTTTTGACTGAGCAGTAACTGTTCCACAGGCTGTTTGTGCCACTGTGGTTTGACCATTCATTCACTGAAAGACATTGGGCTATTCTGTCTCTGTCGCTGTCTCTTCCCTCTGTGTGTGTGGGGTGGGTGTGGTATAAGAGTTAGTTCCTCTTACCCTGGGTTCTGGGGCTCAAACTCAGATGGTCAGGCTTGTACAGCAAGTGTTTTTACTCTTTGAGCCATCTTGACAGCCCATGGATTTGTTTTTGAATACTGTGTTTTGTGGGTCCTTATAAATTCTAGGTACAACTATTTGGTTATTGAATATTTGGCTTGTGGATCTTTTCTCCTAGTCTGTGTATTCTGTTTTCAACTTTTTAAGCAAAGAATTTTGCAATGTGGCCCCAGCTGGCCTGGTGCTCACTATGTAGCCCAAGCAGAAATTGAACTTGAAATTTTCCTTGCCTCAACCCCCGCCACCACCACCTTGTGCTGGGATAACAGGCATGTACCACAACATTTTCAACATTTTAACAGGGCCTTTTGCAAAAACAATTATTTCATTGAAGTCCACTTATGAATTTTTTTCTCTTGCATAAATCATATGAGTTTCCAGTTGAAGCTGCTATGAATTGCTACAAACACAGTGACTTCAATTTTTCAGACAGGGTCTCACTTTGTAGACCCTGGCTGGCCTGGAGCTCACTAAGCAGATCAGTCTGGCTTCAAAATCACAGAGATCCACCTGCTGAGATTAGAGAAATGGACTACCATGCCTGGCTTTGGTGATTTTTTTTTTAATTTAATCTACCAGTTCTGGAGTCCAGAAGCCTGAGAATGGATATTACTGGGATAAAATGACAGTGTTACTTTCTTCTTTCTGGGCATTGTAAGGGAAGCTATATTAATTCCCTTGCCTCTCCCATTTCTAATGGCTGTTCACATGTCTCAGCTCTTGGCTTTCTTCTAACAGAGGCAGTATTCCACCTGTCTCTGTGATGAGATCTCCTCTAACGCTGATCTTTCTACATTTATGTTTTGTGAACCCGCATGAGAACACACATGGTGACCCCATGTGATCACCACACAGATGATTCTGGACAATCTCTCCATCTCCAGATCATTAAGTGAATCACCTCTACTAAGTCTCTTTAGGGAAGGCACTAGTTCTCCATTTTGGAGGATTAGGGTATGGCCGTTTTTCTAAGAGTCACTCTTCAGCCTACTCTAAAGTTCTTTCTTTTGGTGTCATGTCTATGAACTTCAATGAGTTCTAGGTTCCCAAAACTTTCTCTTATATGTTTTTTTTTTCTTTAAAAGTTCCTGCCTTATGTTCTATATTTAATCCCATTGTTTGTCTTTTATTTTTTATAACGTATGAGGAATCAATCTAGTTTTGATTATGTACAAAGGACCATACAGAACAAATGGAACCAATTTAGTTAACCCAAAGAAGGACACCAAGATAGTACCTCTTTCACATGTTTTCATTAATAGTAGGAGAGGATCCAAAACAAAAACAGCACACATGCCAAAAAAAGAATGCCATAGAACAATATCACATAAATTAAGCTGTAAGCGTCTTAAACAAAGTAAGAATAAATTGAATTAGAATCCCTTTAAAATGCATTACATTCTTATATGAAGATGTCACAGTGAAGCCCATTACTTCATAAAATTAATATACACTGATAAAAAAAAATAAGTCCTTTAACAGACTGTCACATCACTAGTAAGGTCTTATCCAAATATTAAAATATGAAAAATAATTTCTATGATGCTACAGTAGCCAAGAAAGAAAAACTGTGTAGTTTTTTTTTTTTTTATACTGAGGATTTAACTTAAAGCCTCCCACAAGCTAAGCAAGTATTTGACCTTAGAGCTATAGCCTCAACCCTCTTTTTACTATTGATTTTGAGACAAGATTTTACAAATTTACCCACGCTGGCCTGGAACTTACTCTGTAACCCAGGTAGGCCTTGAACTTGTGATTCTCCTGCCTTGACCTCTGATCAGCTGAGATTATAAACATGCACTTTACAGGCTTAGCTCTAATATAGATATTTAAATTACATGACGGGCTGGAGAGATGGCTCAGAGGTTAAGAGCATTGGCTGTTCTCCCAAAGGTCCTGAGTTCAATTCCCAGCAATCACATGGTGACTTAAAACCATTTATAATGAGACCTGGTGCTGGCCTGCTGTATAAAGAATAAATAAATCTTAAAAACACAATTGCATGTATGCCATGTTAGTTTTGATGCCCACAGAAATCAGAAGAGGTCATTGGATCACCTGGACACCTGGACCTGGAGTTACAGGTAGTTGTGAAACACCTAACATGGGGGCTGGGAACTAAACTTGGGATCTTTGAAAGTGTAATATATGCTCTTAACCACTGAAACATCTCTCCAGCCCTTAATATTTTATTATATGCTGAAATAATGATAAAAATAATTAAATGCGTGCTGGAGAGATGGCTTGGAGCTTAAAAGTATTTGCTGCTCCTATAGAAGATCTAGGTTCAGTTCCCAGCACCTAAATGGCTCACAACTGTCTGTAACTCCAATTCCAGGTGACCAGATGCCCTCCTTCTGGCCTCCCCAGAATCTGCATGCTTGTGGTGCCCTTACATACATGAATATAAAAAACTCATACATATACAAATAAAAATAAGTAAATAAAAAGAAACAATAATAATGAAGTTATTAGAATTGCTAGAATTAGGGCATACTTCCATAACATCCAAAAAGATGTCTAGAAAGCTTTATGCAGAGACAGGGGTGAGTTATAGGAAAAGAAAGAAAAAGGAAATACTGGGATGAGAAGATTTAAGTGGAAGATAGGGGGAGGATGTGAAGGGGAGCAGGGAAGAGGAGTTAGAGGAGAGTTAACCAAAAAAACTAAGGATATATGAAAAGTCTTATGCAAACCTTAAGTTTGTAAGCTAATTTAAAACATATATAATTAATTTGAAAGGCAACTGCTCTTGGCACCTCAGAATCACACTATAAGAAAATAGCCTACTCCTTAAGCACTGGGTATTGCAGACAAGGGCCATTAACTGGTCTCTCAGTTCTTCATTCTAGAATTCTTCCTGTGGAGGGGCTGAATAGTCTTTACATCAACAGCCACTTGCCTGGAGTATGATATCTGATGTTGAAATGTCTGGACCCGGGCCTCATAGTCAAGAATTACTCAGACCTTGTTTAAAATGTAAACTTCAGTGAAATAAAAAGTTATATCATGACCCAGTTAAATCTGCACACATTTATTTATTTATATATATATGTATACATGTATATATATGTATATATACATGTATACATATATATACATGTATATATAAATAATATACATATATGTGTGTATGTGTATATATATACATAATTTGAAAGGAGTTTGAATGAAGGTACCTAAGATAGGTGATAATGCTACTACCAGAAATCATTGTTTATTAAACAAAAATCTCAGTGCCATGCATGGAACACTTCCTTGTGAGCAGTGCAGTTGGTTAGAGAGCCCCCTCCTCCAACAAAAAAGCAATACAGGCTATTGCTCTTGCTTGCCACAAGAACTAGATGATGATAACCTATTGCTGAAGACACCATACACTTTGGTTTCAGGAGAAAGAAAGATTGACCTAGAACTAACTTACAGACTTTCTTTCTGCTGACCAGCTTTAATAATGCCCAAAGATGCAATCCAGGCCGTAAGGGGAGAAAAGTCATCCACGTTCTTATCCGATGTAGGACGCTGCATACTATGACAATACTGACTTGCTAGTCAAAATATACCCAGCGGTGCAATAGTGGCTTGCATGTTTCTGATTGTGTTTGAATCCCACTCCACAAAGAGGAATTCATGTCTGCTACTATAAACCGAGTCAAAAGCTCATGAGCCTGAAGGGAGAACTAACTACTGTTGTTTTGCTAAATGAAGATGTTGTCAAACATCCCCATAAATACTTACATTTATAGCCACAGATTTTAGGGCCGCTCTCAATCTTGGTAAGAGAAGTTTTGTGTTGTCATAGGCAGCTATTCATGTAAAGACACATGATGCTAATAATAAATGACTGCTGAGTATTTAGTCCCAAATCTACATTATCCCCTCCATTCCCGAGGCACAGAGAACACTGTGGAGGAAAGGGGTGGAAAGCAGGTAAGAGCCAGAAAGGACGGGAGGGAATGCTGGGAAACACTGTCTTCTGAATACAACATGGGTGTTGTACTCATGAAATCAAATAGCTATGGTTACCAACACCGGGCCTGCACAAGATCTGTCCTCCACATATATGCACACAAATATGCACACCCACACATACACTTGCAGGGGGCGGGGGTGGATAGAGAAAGAGAAAGAGAAGGAGGGAGAGAGAAACAAAAAAAAAATATGCCCCTGTTAACACAGTCATTTATCTTTTTTTCTAATTGTGGCCAAAGTGTGTGTGTGTGCTCTCGGTGTGTGTCAATATAATAAGAAATAAGAAGACAACAGAGGTATGTTTGTAGGGAATCGCTTTATCACAAATAAAATCCTCAAAGTAATGCTCAAAGTCCTGTTTATACTGATAACATCAACTGTCTGCAAGCTGAGGTCCAGGTGACCTGGAGGAAGGAGGAGACTGGTTTAGGGCTAAAGAAAGCAGGTGTTAACTGACATAGGTCTAGCCAAGTCTGCAATGTTATTCTAAGTTATTTCTTAAATATTTATTTTCTTATCTTTATTATGTGTAAGTGAATGTGCTTATTTGCATGTGTGTATGGGGGGGGGGGTGGTATCTGGTGAGGCCAGAGATATCAGATCCCCTGGAGATGGAGAAAGTTGTGAGCTGACCGAGTGAGTGCTGGGAACAAAACTCAGGTCTACTACAAGACCAGTACGTGCTGTTAACAACTACCCCATCTGCCTCTTTCTACCCTATTCTAAGTTACTGAATGGGAAGCCACTGAAGGTCCAGAATGGGACAGGTTGTAAAATCTTTCCAATATTCTTCACCCATTTTGGTCCGTTTCCTTCGAATTGAACACCTTTTCCAGTTTCCCATATATGAGAAATGTCAAATCAGTTTGAAAACATCATCCAAAATTAAGACAAAACTTCAATATACTCCTTTGATTTTTTGACTCAAAGAGTAGATAAGGAGCCATGCCACGGTTTTGGTACAAACGTTGTTTCTGTGATGAGCACGTAAAAATAAGCAGAGTGAGCTGTCAAAGGAAGGGATTTCATCGAGTGTGACGGTTACAGGCAAAGTTGCTGGGTGGAACATCAGAACTGAAGAAGCGTTTCCACAGGCCCCAGCAGAGATGGCTGACATTCTCTCAACATTAATAGAACTCGGCTGAAGAGGAAGGCTGCTGTTTGCACTGAGGTATCAGTGAGACGGAACTGAACCTTTTGTACACTGATGCTATCCACGGTACTGAGATATACAAAGCAAGGCCTGGAATTATTAGGGATTCAGCTAGGTCCACTGGCCAACCAGCTCCAGATAGCTCGTATCTTCCCAACTCTGAAATGACAGAGACTGGCTGCCTGGCTTTTTCTATGGGTGCTGGGGGGGGGGGGGTCACACTTGGATTCTCATGCTCGTGTGGCAAACACTTTATTAACTGAGCCTTCTCCCCAGCTGCTTAACAAGATTTTCTTTAATAGCTATATCATATTTCTTAGACCTCTGTCTTTTTTGTTTTGTTTTTTTTCAAGACAGGGTTTCTCTGCGTATCTTTGTCTGTGCTAGAACTCTTTCTGTAGACCAGGCTTGCCTCGGATTCAAAAGATCCACCTGCCTTTGCCTCCTGAGTGCTGGGATTAAAAGCCTGCACCACCACTGCCTGGCTAGACTTCTTTCTTTATGAGATTTATACTAAATTATTCTGATGTTCTCTCTAATGTCTTCTGCAAAAGCAAGCTGTCCCTTGTCATGTTTCCTTCTGACAAATAAAAGTGTCACATTTAAAATATCTGAAATGCACTTGGAAGGTTCTGAGGATAATAAAGAATACCCTTGACAATGCTTATCAGGAAATTGTGACATCCTTGTCGCAGATTTCAAAGATGTGACACTATTACCCAAGTGTGCACAACAATTATTGGCTAAGGTCCTTTAGAATGTGTAGAGCTCGAAATATTTGAATGGAGTCTCTGCCCAAGTATCTCTCATCAGGTATCTCTAGGGTGCCAGGGCCAAGTTCATGTCTGTCCTGTGACTACAGAACATGCAATTATCAAGCTACAAAACAAAGAAAGAAAGGGTAGAGGGAAAGTAGTTTGGGGGGAGCAGAATTCCTTGTTGAAAGAGAACTTCAAACTTACTACCTGTCCCTAGACCCAAGACTGTCATAGAGAAAACTCTCCAGAGCATGAAATCACCAACACCACAATCTTCAGACATACTGCCTAAGGAAGAACAAAACAACAGGACCTATCATGTGACCACCTCCCCAAGACCTGCTAGAGTTTTCCTCAACAACCAGCTTTCTTGTTTACTATAGTAACTACAAGAAAATAAATCATAGTGATGACCTAGGACAGGAATTGGGTGAGTCAGGACACAGCAGTTAGGCTGAGAGCTGGAGGGGAGCTCCACCCTCTTTACAAACCCGGCTTCCTGGAGGTCAGGCAGGCAACAGCCTCAAAGCATCTGTACAAACGAATCCTCCCTGAAGACAAGCAGAATTCAGTAGATGCCTTATCTTTATCCCCAAGATCACCCATACCATCTGACATAGAGAGGTCAGGCCAGCACATTGTGTTCCTACAGGATTAGCACTTTAGCAGATGTCACCCTGGTGTGGTGCTCTGTGTCTTCAAGCTGTCATACACTCCTCTAGTACAAAATTATAGCATTCCTACTATGCTGTTGGTGTATCTTTAAATCTATTTCATTTGGGTTCTTATACCTCCCACCCTTCTCCATCCCAATTCCTTCCAACACCAGGTAGGAGAGAAAAAAAAAAGGTTAGTGGGAAGAGGGAACATAGTTCTTTTTGACTACTTCCTGCTGGCTAGGGTCATTGGGATCCTTGGGGCAAGTCTAACCTTCATTTTAAATTATCTCCAACTTCTCGCCAAACTGCAACAACAGTGACCAAGACCAGTATAGAAGAAGAAGCAGCTTCCTCCTTCTTCTGTGTCCCCCTTCTTTCTCTGAGCTCTGGCATTTATTCCCCCTCCAAAGTCCCCAGAATTAAACTGTCTGGAGCTGGCAAAGATCACGTTCTTGCTAGTGCATGAGACAATCTTTGTTAACGGCTGTGGATAGACTGATCGGCCCCATATTCCACACCTGGGATTAAAACAAAAACGTATTGACATAACATAACTGTTTTTTGTTTGTTTGTTTGTTTGTTTGTTTGTTTAAGAAACCAAAACTCTCAGTACACTAGGCGGCAAGCACTAGTCAGGATGCTGGCATGGCAGCTGAAATAAAATAGGACCAGTCCTCCCAGAGCTGGTATTCTAACTAGAGAGGCAGATAAGAAAGCAACACCATCAGCCTCAGTTACTGCTATTAGTAAAATTTAATTAGCAATTAGTAGGTGGCAGGGAATCATGTTTCAGGTATAGCAATAATATAGTCCCCCAGCAATAATGTATTGCTTGAACAGAAATCTCAATAAGAGGACCCAGTCATGCTTACTCCAAAGGAAAAAAAAGTTCAGGAAGAGGGATCCAGATACCCAGAAAGAGCCTAGGCATGAAACTGTCAGGAAACATAAAGATGGTAACTGGAACATACTAAATAGGGGAAGAATGGAACAGAAGGTCAGAGGTAAGTGGAGGTCCTAGACTGAGGAGTGACTTTGGATGTTTTCTTATCTAAATAAGGAATGGAAGGTTTAAAGCTTTTTAACATATAAGGAGAATAAAAAGCTTTTTAATAAAGCAAGGAGAATAGGGTAATAAATCTCCTTAATCTTGTCACATGAATTCAGCAGTCAGCCAAATTTTAGTGTTATCACTTGCTGTGGCTAGCTATCCTTCTGCATGTCACATCTAAAAATATGGTCAATAAATTTTAAAGCCTATTTCCTTATGTAAAGATAAAGCTACTATCACACCTAACAAAATCAACCATTTCTCCATATATCACTCTGTCCTTAATTGTGTTATTACGATTTCCTTCTAAATATTTTTCCCATTTGGTTTATGATGGTCTATAATGCTATTTGTCGAGCATTGTCTCTTTTCTTTTCATTCCACTTTGTTCATATCAGTGATTTCTTGGAGGGGGGGAGAACCTACATCATTACCCTATAAAAAAGCAAGTCCTATATTCTTGCTTTGTCTGTTTGCCTTCTTGTGATGTATTTTCACTTGTTCACGTATTTTCCCTATTTCCTGTAAAACAGAAGTCAGCCTGAGGCTTGTGTAGACTGGGGTGCAACTTTGGAGGCACAGAGCTATCTCGCTTCTAGATATTCTAAGATTTTGTTTAGTAATGCAAATGGTGGTAGTGCGACTCTGTCTTCCTTTCTTCCCTTCTTTGTTTTGTTTTTTTTTTTTTTCTTTCCTTTTTAGGAGACAAGGTCTCATGTATTCCAGACAAGATTTTAACTTGCTATAAAGATCAAACCCCTAATGTTTCCACCTCAGCTTCCCAAGTACTAGGATTATAGGTGTGGGCCATCATGCCATGTTGAATCTTTTCATTGTGACATTCCACGGGAACCTTTCACTTCATGGTTTTAGCAGTCACTAATGATGAGTATTCATTGTCTGACACTATTGTTTCCTCAGAGATTGTACAATAACATTTTTCTATTTCTGTCATTTTCTCCACATTTACCAGCTGATATTTAATATCCAAAAAAGTCACATTTCCAACAATAACCTCTTTATCTATGTGTGAATGTGTGTGTATATTCATAGGAATTTGTTCATATACAAATTTGTGTGCGTATCTATACAAATTCCAATAAAAATACATACATTACATATGTGTATGTGAATATGTACATATTCTAATTTAATTCTTCCTGTACAAAATGTAGCCTTTGTATAATATTTTATATAATACTTTTTTATATAAACATGTCCTAGAGTGCTGAAAATAATGGTACACACCTCTAATCCCAGCAGTATTCAAGAAGCTGAGACAGGAAGATCACAAATTCAAGTGCAATCTGAGCTACACATCGAGAGCTTGTCTCAAAAACTAAAACAGCAAGGAAAAGAAATGTCCTGAGAAGTTCTTCACATTATCATCCAGAAATCATCCTCATCCCTGGAGGGATTTTGAGCAGGAAAATGACATAAAATGACAAAGAGTTTACAGGCCTCCCTCTAGCTTCTTCTAGAAAATAAAATTTAAGGAGACAAGTACAAGTACTACAGGGAAACCGCAGAGAAACTACTGCAGTGGTCTAGAGAGATGTGAGCCAGCTTAGCTCATGAAGAAAAAAGGGAGACCATAAAGTGAGAGGGCCCAGCCCCAGAACAGAGCTACCGCTTATAACACAGAGACAGCTCCAACTTATGTCAAGGTGTTGTTCCATGTGCTCAACCTACATCGTCACACAAATAATTCTAGTACAAGTATGATCATTTAAATGTGTTCATAGCTCTGCAACTAGAGGGAGTCAAGAAAAGTGGCTTTTTTTCCCCATTTTTCGCGTGTGTGTATTTGTGTGTGCTTCTCTGTGGAGGCCAACAGGCAGCATCAGGCAGGCAATGTTGTTCTATATTGCTCTCTGTAAGAGTAGAATGGTAGAATCCAGCTACTGCCAAGACCAAGATAATCCAAGCAACTGTGTTGCACAGATGTTAACAGGCACCCTAGTGACAGCCTGTTTGTGAGTCCCTAGCTTACTGATCTCCAGGTGCCAGGATCTGTCATCTGAATAAGCATGCATTCAAAAGGGTACTAGTACCACATCCTGCTCCACACCCTTCCCTACCTCCCACCTGGGAGTCAGAGGGGCTTGCCTGCATGCCTCTGCTATGAAACTTCCCCCATCCTCAAAAAGTATTGGAAAAATACCTTGTTTCTGTCACATAGGTTCTGATTCTTCTTTTCAGAGAACACCGCCATACTGTCTTGTCTCTAGTGCTGGGGCCTGTACTCTCTTCAGAAACCCCACATGCTGTTGTCTTTGTTCATAGTGCTAATAACTTTTCTAATAAACTACTTACTCCTCAATAATCAGTTTCCTTGTATTTCTTGTACAGCCCCCAGCCAGGCAAACTTCTGAAATTTTTCATTCTCCACCATATTTATTTATTTATTTATTGAAGGTATTTTTGCTGTTTGTTTTTCTTTTTTATATTAATTTTTTATATTAATTAAAATTTATTTACTTTGTATCCCAGATGTAGTCCCTCCCACATTCCCTCCCAATCTCACTCTCCCTCCTTCATCTCCTCCCTGCCCCTCTCTAAGTCCACTGATAGGGGAGGTCCTCCTCCCCTTCCCTCTGGCTCTAGCTTATCAGATCTCATCAGGACTGGTTGCAATGTCCTCCTCTATAGTCTGGCAAGACTGCTCCTCCCTCAGGGATGTGGTGGGGGGGGAAGAAGTCAAAGAGCAAGCCACTGAGTTCATGTTGTTTGTTTTTCAAGACAGAGCCTTAGTTATCTTGGAACTCACTCTGTAAACCAGGGTGGCCTTGAACTCAGAGACCCTCTAGCTTGTGCCTACCAGATGTTAGGGCTAAAGGAGTGCACCACCACACCTGGCTCCATCTTATTGTTAAAGACAGCACATCTCACTGAGCATGGAGTTCATCAACTAGCTAGGCTGCTTGACCAGAAAGCCCCAAGTTTTCTGTGTTTCTCCACTTTCTGGCATTGCCACTTCCAAACTTTTACATGGACTCTGGGCATCTGCCCTCAGAGCCTCAGAGTTACATAGCAGTCTATCCACTAAGCAATCTCCCCAACTCAATGACTGGTTTCTAATCTGAGTTGGTTATGTGAAAGAAGACGTACTCCAGGTAAAGAAACAACACAGGGAAGGTTTAGGGGAGCTCTCCTTTTCTAAGAAGGAGAAGAGGGGAAAAGGGAAGAAGGTGAGGGTGGAACCAGGAGGAGAGGATCTTATTTCACAGTCCACAATGACACTTGGCATTACTACATTATACTGTATATGTCATGTTGTGTGTTTATTACTTGCTGTCTTCCCTCTCGAGAATGTTTTGCCTGAGTCCCTTCTGCAGCCACAGCATAGTGTACTAGGAAGCACAGCACATGCAGCGCACAGCAAACACTAAAATAGTTGTTAGACAGATGAATGAGATGCAAAATATCTTGCACTCAAGTCCTTGAACTCATACTTCTTTCCAACAGGTCTTAGCTAGAGAAGCTATGAGGCATCCAGCACGAGGAGGTAGGTATTTAGGCAGCCTGCTTCCGGTTTGCCTAGCAGACCAGATGTCTTCATGTATTGCCCGCCAGGTGTCGCACCTGGCAGGCGTGGTTAAGTTTCTCCTTAAAAGGATTAATCAGCCACTTTGTCGCCCTCTTGCTCTCTTGCCCTCTAGCTCTTTTGCTCTCCTGCTCTCTCCCCACTTTCTGTCAGGGCACCCCCTTCCTTCCCCCTATCATGTCTTGCTCTCTTCTTCTCTCTCTCTTCATCTCCATCTAATAAACCTCTTTCCTATAAAATCTGTGCACATCATCATTTCATTGGTGCTAACAGGGATGAGGATGGAAATTTAGTTGTGACTTTAAATCAAGAGGTAGGTATTTCCAAAAGGAGCAGGAAGTTTAGCTCCAGGTCATTTGCAGACTGAGAAGCCCCCAGGTTAACGTATGTGGAGATTAACCTGTTATTTTTTTTCAGCCCCACTTTCCCTTAAAAAACAAAAAATTGAAACCTTTGAAAGAAAAATATTTAAAAGGTTTATGAAATTATATATATAAATACATATATAATTTATATATACATAAATGTAAACTTCAAAGGTAAGTATTGTCCCATGTGGTCAACTCCAAACACATGCATACATAAGCAACACTAAATTGGACTGTGTGTGTGTGTGTGTGTGTGTGTGTGTGTGTGTGTATAAAACAATAGTAATTAAAGAGGTCATGAAGTTGGTTAGATGGGGTGAGGGTGATGAAGAGGGAGAAATGGTGTAAATACAATACGAAAAATTAAATTTAAAAGGAAAGGAAGGGGTTGTGAAATTAACAACATTAAAATTAAGGAAAGCAAAGACAATCTACAAACTAGGAAAAGAGAACTCAAACAAACACAGATCACCTACCATGTTGTGTGCCAGCATCTACAACAGTCCTTGGCCTATGTCAATGTGAGTGTAGAGACAATCCCTCAGTGTCATCATTTCAACTCAGAATGACTCCTAAAGGCCATGTGTTGTTAAAGTTTGGTCCTTAGTTTGGTGATATTGGGAGATGATAGCCTCTTTAGGAGGTGAAGCCTATTAGAAGGCAGTTGGGTCATTTGAAGTGTGTTTTGAAAGGGAGGGATACTGAGAATCTGGCCTTTCCCCGTCTGTCCCTTTTGCTTCTCGGCTACCTCCTCTGCCACACATTCCTACCATTCCCGCTGTGCTACAAAAGGCCCCCAAATGAGCACTTATTGAATCATCTGAAACCATGGGGCAAAAATAAAGCTTTTCTTTCTATAAGCTGGTTATCTCACATATTTCGACACAGTGACAGGAAGATGACTAAGAGACTGAGTTCAATGGTGATTTGACTTTAAGTCTTTCAACTTTGACAGTGCAAAATGACGAATATCAACTAAAAACTATATTTTGATTTTTTTTAATCTTTCCCCAGGTCAGTGATGATCTTTTGTGATACTTAGTGGTGGCATTGACTCACTGCCCCCAGTGAAGCCACACAATCAAGAGGGAAAGAACAAACATTGCTGTATTGCTAGGTTATCATGCTTGGCGCGTCAGGGCCATCAAATTCATTTCAACTTAACAACACAGATCTTAATTAGAATGAATTGATCAGGATGTAAAATAGTCTATACGTTGAAAAGTGTCTGTATCAAAGGAAGGCAAACTTAAGTAATGTCTTTGGTTTAGAAGACTTACGAGTATATGGGATAGAATAACAATCACAGAAGCAGAGAGAAACAGCAATGTAGCGGTGGCTCATGGTACAGGTAGGCAGGGGAATAAGATGAGGTAAGAGCATGATAGGGGCACCGGAAGTTACTACTGCTATCATTTCTTTTGGTTCTGTTTTACAGTCCTGGGGATCAAACCAAGAGCCTTGCACGTACGTTCACTTATTTTTCTTTCAACTCTATATGTGCGATGCATTTCACAAAAGCACAAATAAAATTTAAAGAGGGAAAGGCATTACCAGATTTGTAAAGGATTGTATACTGTGTCCAGAAACAAGATGGACGGGAGGTAACTGGAAGGCCATGTCGGTTTTTCCTAATAGACGTTGTTTCATGTCACTTTTCATTGGTGTTGGCTGGGCTATCAGGATTATTTAGACATGTCTGTACTTCCATCCCAGCCGTCTCCCGTTGTTTACAGTCAGACCTGGGGCGGGTCTGCAGAAATAAGACACACGTACATATGTGCATATTGCAAACACCCGTGTGTACATAGAAAGAGACATAATAAGTATGTGTAATATTAGCAAGTACTGCATTTAATGAGCTGATATACAGGTATCCCTTATATTATTCTTTTAATTTTCTTGGATGTTTGAAATTGTTTACAACAAGAAGTTAGAGGGCCTTTAGAAGCAACTCTATGGGTCCTCACACTCTTATCATTCCTTATTGTGACTGTCAGCTTGTTCCTTCATCGCTAGTACTTTTCGTTCCTAAAGACATTTGTGTTTGCCACCTCTGGTGTAGCTAGTAGGACTACACTCCTCCATTTTTCCTGTCTCTTGCATGCAAACAAATCCTAGTGTTGTGCCATAATGTTTCTCTCATTGCCATGAGCTGACTAATCCATACACAAAGTTTATATTTTAGAACAAATCTAGGACAATAAAAGATGACGTAACTTCCCAGGACTGAACAGTGGCAGGCGACTACTCCTTCCTAGTAGCTACAGTGACTATGGAAGGTCTACTGTATCTTATAATATAAAGGCGGAGCCTTGGAAGAGTCAGAGAACTTCTCCCACCACATCAGACATGTATTTTAATGGTTGTTTATGACTTGTTGTCTCTCTATAACCAAACAAGGAAAAGGCTGAGAAACTAAGCCCTTCCGGAAACATCAATGGCCAATATAGAGTAGGCCACTGTATCAAGGACATGATGAATGATCGTGTTACCCACCCACTGGTCACAAGCAAGGCCTCGAAGGAACCCCTTGAAGGTGCCTGTGCACCAGAAAGTGTGTAGCCAATGAGTTTTTCCTTTCATCTGAATGCCTCCGAGGCCCTTACAGTCTAATCACCTTAGACAGGACGAAAGCAAGTTTCCCAGTTATCAGTTGCCTGGCAGCATCCTGTGATGACAAGTTCATTCTTTGCAATCGGTAGTTTTCACTCTTGCACCTTGTCCTGCTGCAATCCCCAGCCCTTACCACCTCCAGCTTGGCTACTTCCCACACACCATCCAAAAGGAATTCATCCAAAAAGCTTAGAGGAATCTGCAGAATTCCAGAGATAGATAGAGTAATATGAGGAACAAGCTGGGATTGGCCAGTGACGCCACATGGCACACCAGCCAGCATACCAAGGCAGGTAGGGAAATGGTAAAATCTCTGATTGTTTCCAGTTACATGCACAGAGAGAGATCAAGTTGCTTTGCCCTTCTGAATTCTAGTAACCTTTACTTGGACCATTGTAGTTTCAACTAATTTTGTCAGTTTTTATAATGACTTTGATTTTTGCTTTATTCTCAGCCTTCCCACACTGCTGACCTCTTATTGCTGACCTTACAGCTTCAACCTGTTTTGTTTTGTTTTGTTTTGTTTTAATATCTAGATCTCCATATGACTAGGCATTGGTTCAGAAGGATGTTAACACCTGTGCATCCTCCCCTGTGACCTATTTTTGCTGAGTTCTGCCCACATGCTATTTTGACAGAACTCACTTGCACATTTAATGCTGCTCTGGTCAATCCTTAAAGGCTGGGGATTGAAAACAAGACAAATAAGATTTTTACTTCCAAAGCTAGCACACCAGAAAGAAACCTTCAGACTTCGGAAGAAGTTAAGGCAATACTAGCCAAGGTGTGCCTAAGCTGCAACTTAGGGGCAAGTGACACTTTCCAAGAAAGAAATTCCTCTCAGGAATTTTTCAGCAAAGTAATGTTCATTGACAGAATCTGTGGATAGTAGAGATAGAGGAATGTGAAGGAATAACATGAACCAAAAAATATGGAAGGGAAGAAGGAAGGAAGGAAGGAAGGAAGGAAGGAAGGAAGGAAGGAAGGAAGGAAGGAAGGAAGGAAGGCAAGCCCATAAAGTTATGAGTATGTATGTCATCAAGAGCCAGGTTGCACATACGTGTGATCCTATCACTTGGAAAGTGTAGGCAGGAGGATCAGGAGTTTAGGCCAGCTTCATCTACATAACAAGTTTGAGGCCAACCTGGGCTGCATGAAACACTTGTCTCATAAAATCACAAAACAAGGAGAGCAGAGAGTATGGCATCAACAAAATATTATAGTTACAATTCAATAAGGTCACATTAATAACAAATAATAATGATGACAAAGGATTGGTATTCTTACTAACAATCAGGTCTCCAGATCCTCCAGTTTCCTAATCTCTTTTTGTTTTTATTGTATTTCCTTTAATACAATTCAGGGCAGCCAAGTATACCTGCATACCAAAAAAGTCCCTGGATGTCCCAGATATTCTGGCCATGAGAACTGCAAAACACTCTCACCGTTTTAGTTCAGGTAAAACTAGATTCATTTTCTTTCTTCTCAAAAAGGAAAGAAAATAATATGAAACACAGATAGCTCACTCAAGTTTATTCTGAGTACAGACTGACCTCAATGATCCATGTCTTAAAAATCCTATTTTTCCAGATTTCACAACCCACTGAAACTGGCTTGCATTTATTTATTTTCAGGTGACTCTAAACAGTAGCACTACCAGGTCTAGGAGGATTGCCAGGTAAGGGATGTAGTGTGTGCGCACAAGTGTGTGTGTGTGAGAGAGAGAGGGGTGAGAGAGAGAGAGAGAGAGAGAGAGAGAGAAAGAGAAGTACCTACTTGTCCAAGTGTTTGGAGAAGAGGGTCATGGTCTCTCCTTAGGCCCAGAGTTCTCCTTACAAGGCTATACAACCTAGCTCTCTGGTACCTATGCCATATCTACACATGTCATTGGAGACCTATGAAGGCATTTTACTCTTGTACTATGCCTAAACTCCTAAAATTTATTGGAAGAAAGGACATTGAACATAATAAAGGAGGAATACTCCATAAATTAGAGTCTAGCCTGGTCTACATAGCAAGTTCCAGAACAAGCAGTGCTACATAGTGAGTGTCTGTCTCAAAATTAATTAACTGATTAATTATTGATTAAGCAAAATAGTGCTTCATATGCAATAAAAGATTAATAAATGAATTATAGCATGGCCAGACAATGAAATGTTATAATGACATGAAAGAATGACACAGTATACCATTTCATACAAAGGAGTTTACAAAATGGAATATGAAGTATGGCTCAATTTTAGTTAATTAATAATATTAAATAGGGGGCTAGAGAGATGGCTCAGAGGTTAAGAGCATTGTCTGCTCTTCCAGAGGTCCTGATTCTATTTCCTGCAACCACATGGTGGCTCACAACCATCTATACTGAGATCTGGTGCCCTCTTCCAGCATGCAGGTGTATATGCAGACTGAACACTCATAAACATAAAAAATAACACTATTTAATAACCAACATTGAACTATTTAGCTGCTGTTTTATTTATTGAACCTTTTTTAACATTTTTAAATTTATTTATTATGTATACAATGTTCTGCCTGCATGTACACCTGCACACCAGAAGAGGGCACTAGATCTCATTATAGATGGCTGTGAGCCACCATGTGGTTTCTGGGAATTGAACTCAGGACCTTTGGAAGAACAGCCAGTGCTCTTAACCTCTGAGCCATCTCTCTAGCCCCTATTGAACCTTTAATATGAACATATATATGAACAAAGCTCTGAGCCAAGTACTCTGCATGAATAATTTTATTTAAATGACAATCCTGTGATATGGGTCAATATTTAATCTTTTTACAGATGATGAAATTGAAGCACTAAGCAGTTGAGTCATTTACTTAAGTGAGCTCTCAGATACACATCTTGATGTGTTGGACTTATGAATTCAAACTCAGCAGTAATATTACATCTATGATCATGTTTGTATAGGAAAAAAAATACTCAAGACAAATGGACACCCAAACATTTGCAGTTAGTAGTGATTACTTGTGTATGATGAGGTTATATGTAGCTTTTGTTCTTGTTACACTTTCCTAGGTACTTTGAAAATTGTCTAATTTACATGGATTATTTCCATAACCAGAAAAAATATATATACAATTTTAATTATTTTATTTTCATGTGTAAAACTACTTTGTCTGCATGTATATCTGTTTATTATGTGTGTGCCTGCTGCCGGAGGAGGCCAGAGAAGAGCACTGAATACCCTGGAAATGGAGCTAGAAGTAGCTGTGGGCCCTCACGTGGTTGCTGGGAATCATACCCAGGACCTCTGGAAGAGCAGCCAGTGCTCTTAATCAGTGAGCCATCTCTCCTGCCCCCATCAACTTTTATTTAAAAGAACGAAGAAGAAGTGCCCAATTCACACATACCTGTAATCCCAGCAGTCTGGAAGGCAGAGGCAGGTGGATCTCGGTGGGTTCGAGGCCAGCCGGGTCTACAAAGTGACTCCAGGACAGCCAGGGATACACAGAGAAACCCTGTCTCCAGACAAACAAGAAAAAGAGGGGAAAAAAAGAAAGCTGTTTCCAACTTGTAGGAAGCAAACTGCTGAGGCATAGGAGAGTAACTTCATTAGTACAGAACATTGTCGAAAATGAATAAATAGTGTATTGCACATATATTGCTTCAAATGGGTGCAAATACCATCATATATGCACAAAGCAGGTTCTGTGTGCCATACATTATTCAATTTATATTAAGACACAACTATTATCATACAGAAGTCGGTGGTATTTTACATATGAAAATACTAATGCAAGGGTTGGGATATGGCACTAAATGGAATACACACATACACACACACACACATACACACACACACACACACACACAAACATTTTCTGTAGTTTAAGTGTCTTCTAAACAATGTGCCTTCATTTTTTCAGGGGACAGGGGGAAATAGAAAGAAATACTGAGATTTCACACATTATTGAAAAGTTAAGCTAGGAGGCTAGCTTCCTGGAGAAAACAATTTACAAGGATGAGAGAGTGTGGGCAGGAAGGTGGTGTAGGACATTCTCTTCCGGAAAGACATAGTGTCAGAGATGCAACCTCATCCTATCCTCAGCTGATGTCACTACCTCAGCACAGCAGCTGTTCAGCACTGCCTAACACTTGCCCTGGGGCCAGGCTAGTTTCTAACCAATAGGAAGCCCTGTTGAAGGAGGAGGAGGAGGACACTCTGGGATAAGGAGAAGCAAAGCTTATGGAACTTTCCTTAATGCCAAACCGCCTCAAAGGTCAGAGGGCACCTGCTTTCCTCTCTTGCATTCTTTCCTCTCCCTTTTGGAATGTGTCCTTTGTTCTCTATTGCTGTGCATCTTATTATCATCCGTTGAGGTCCCTAAAACATACGCTTCCATAGGATTCCAGTGATCTCATTGTACATAAGTAATCATCTGGTCACAGAAATCAAAACTGAAACACTGAAGATTGCACACTTGACATCAATGACCTAAAACTTGGCAGACATTAAGAACAGTCACACTACTAGATATGTAATTCAGTATTTGAGCACTTGCCCAGCATGCTCAAAGTCATGGGTTCAGTTCCCAGCAACACACACACACACACACACACACACACACACACACACACCAGTTACAGTGGCAAATAAAAGGCGGTCCTTATTCCTTTAGATAGATAGGAATCTTCAGTTGGAGAAAGTGAAAACAATAAACATGTATATTGTGTAAAAATTACAAGGTCAAAAAGGGGAGGCAGAGAGAATGAGGAGGTTAACTTACTCCCAATTTGACCTGTAATTGGTATCACCTAGATTTCAAAATTAAGGAAGACAAAAACCTGGAGGAGAAACCTGTATATTCAAACAGACTTGAGAGCTGGTGAGATACCTCAGTGAACAAAAGTGCTTGCACTATAAACCTGATGGCCTGAGCTTGATCCCAGGGATCCACATGGTGGAAAGAGAAAGCTGATTCCCACAAGTTGTCCTCTCTCTCTCTCTCTCTCTCTCTCTCTCTCTCTCTCTCTCTCTCACACACACACACACACACACACACAGAGTATAAAACAGAGTTGGGCCTACACTTGGAACTCCAACATTCAGGAAGCAGTGGAGCTTCTGTGCCCAGCCTGGCAGCGAGAGCTAGATAGCAAGACTCTGTATCGAAATAAAATGAACTTGAACTCTTGAAAACTGCCAACATCAGGAAAGACAAGGGGAGGCCCGGAGCGTGTGGAGACTAAGAAGATGATGATTAGGGGGAATGTAGAATCGTAATGAGATCCTGGAACAGAAAATGGACACCAGTGAAACGGCAGGCCCAATTCAAGTAAAACCTAGGGTTCAGTTAACAGAGTCTCCAATTTATATTTCTTCATTTTGATAAATATATAATGTTTACATAGCACACTAAGCAACAGAGAGGGAAAACTGGGTGAAGAATGTAGGGAGTTCTATGTACTGTTCTTAGTTCTATGTATAGTTATTAGGGGATGACATCTGGAGAGGTAACCCAGAGAAAATCATGAAAAAGATGATTCTAGGTTCTCGGATAATGGTTACTTGGAAAGGAGAAAGAAGATTCGGGTGGGAATAGAGCAGAAAGTTCTATATTTTCACCTAATGGTGCCTATTGTTTGATAATAATTAATCAAGCCATACATTTATTTAAATGATTTTTGTATCTGGGTTCTATTTTACAGCGAAACAGTGAGATGTGCAATTAAAATAGAGACTCAAATGCCACAATAGCCAAATATAACCAGTGAATCTTATTTAGAACTATAAAGACATTTGCCTATATATTGAATATAAGATATTGTTAGGAGAATTGCTACGTTGTTAAGGGTAACAGCAGTAGCGATGTTGTGGAAGAAAACATCTGCAGTTTTATATTTCCAAAATGAAGGATTTAGTGATGAAATGGCATGGTGTCACACAGTCGCTCTAAAATCCTCCTCCAAAATAAGGAGACAAGTATGCCAAAAATGTTAATAATTGGGTTTTTTGTTGTTGTTGTTGTTTTGTTTTTCTGGTCCTTGGGTTCAAACAATAGTTAACTTTAAATATAAAGACGGAAATGTGCTCCAGTCTCTACTTCTGTGTGCATGTAGAAAAAAAGTGTGAAGCAGGACAGCCTCTCATCACACTGCTTAACAGAGACCCAATTCCACGTGTTCCTCACCCTATGACCCCTTAGAATATTCTTCTCGCCAGTCATCTCCTTCAGTTTACACCCCTTGTGCTCCCTGAGTGGCCTGTGAGAGAATCCCCCCTCTGAGTATCTGCTGCTTGGACTGAATAACATCCATTGTCCTTCTTTCTTCATCCTGATGTCCCCATAGTCCCAGGAAAGAGTCAAAGGGTGGTGGGCGGAGCTAGACCTGTGGGGGCAGTACCCAAGGCTACTGAACAGACTTCTGCAGTGGGTGGGCGGAGGGAGTTAGGGCAAGGAAAGGAGAGGGAAAGAGTCGGCTCTTCAGGCTCTTCATCTTCTCGGGTGTTCACTATTAAGTCAGCTTCCAGAGGCTGGCAGCGCCTTTCACTGGGACAAGCTCTGGGACCTTTACCTCCCTCAGGCTCCTGAGCATCATGCCTTGCTCGAAGAAGCCTGATTATTTACAGAGTCTGCTTCTCTTGCAGTGGCCCCTTAGCTACCTTGCCATCTGTGAGTATTGAACCAAGAGTGCCCAGCAGGAAGGCAACCCAAGAAAGCAGGGCCAGACCTGGGTGATGGTCTTATGGTCTCAGAAAGTCTCATGTTGGGGCCTTTTGATCAACTTAGATGGTACTAGAGAGCCGTGCTGTAGATTCTTAAGCTCTGTGTATTCTGAACGAAAAGGAACAGGTGAAGCCCCGAGGCATAGTGCGAACAAACGGGAGTGTGGAGCACGATCACATCAATGTGATATGCCAGTTAATTCCAGGCACTCCTTCCCCTGCACTACCTCTAGAGAGAAGTGTGTGCAAGGGTTTCCTTGGGAACAGGGAATTGCACAAATGAACAGTTAGCATTGTGGGCTTAGAGAAGAGGAGCCTATGGAGGTTTTGCTTCTTGGTTTCCTTTATTGTGTTGTTGCTGTTTTATTGATGGTTTGGTTGGATTTTGTGAGACAAGTTCATGCTCAGTGTGGTCTCTAACTTATTATCCTCTTGTCTCAGCTTCCTGAGTCTTATGCCTGCATGCCCAGCTAGATAGCCAGCATTCAAGCCATAGAGTTTTCCATTCTGAGAGTGGAGTGTTAACGTGGAGTAAAAGGAAAAAAAAATGTAAGGAGTGTTGAAATAAGCAAGAGGAAAAGAACAGTGGGTAGGAAACAGTACAGGACTGGAGATGTTGCATGGGAATGGTCAAGAGAGAAAGAAAGAGTATAAGAACAGTGGGATGTAGACTCATACACTGTTACAGATCCTGAGATAATGGAAAGGAAGGGAGCTAGGGGGCAGGAAGAGGAAAATGATAAGCTGAATTCGAGCAGTAGACATGCAGCTTTTCCCAGGCCCAGAGCCAAAGTACCGGTATGGTGACTAGACAGGGAGCCAGGGAAAAGAGGTAGGAGGAGAAGTGAGGATTGCATATGGTAGATGACAGAATATTCTGAAGGGCAAATGTCAAGACCTAGACTGTGCTGAAGCCCAAGATCAGAACGTGGGTAGTATGAGGTAGTAGTAATAGGACTGGGCAGAGCCAAATTCTGCTGCCAGTACAAGTTTGGTCTGGCCTGCTCTTTCCTTAGTTTGGATCGTGCAGCCATTGCTCGTTTGCCTGTTGTTCACACCTTTGTGGCTGTTACCAGCACTTTACTTCGTCTGGTTTTTCCTGGACTGGAAGACTCCAAATCAAGGTAAGACTCATGAACCTAGGGGAAAAAAAATGTTCTACCCTGGTCTAGTACCGTGCTTGTAGGAGGCTTCCACTCATCATGCCACTGTCTGCTGAGTTCCTTTCAGAGAAATCTCTTCCAAGTTCTCAGAGCCACAAACACTAGGCAGCTGGAAACATTCTGAGAGTTCTTCCTTTCCTGCCTCTTGGATTTAGTCCCTCCAAGACAGTAGGGAGTCTCTGGGTGAGTGAGAGGTATGGAGTGGAAATATGAATATCACCCTCTGCCGGCACTTTTGTCTCAGGTGGCAGACGTTCGGCCTGGGTAAGGAACTGGCGTATCTGGACCTACTTCAGAGACTATTTCCCCATTACAGTAAGTATTCCTTCCTCAGCATCCCTCTCAACATTCAAAATGCATATGCATTATACCAAATGACTACGAGTGTCCGTTAGAAAACTGAGCATTTGGTCAAAGTGTCGGCTCTGGCTAGATTACAGAATGGTCTTCTGTAATTTGTTGGGATATTTTGGAAACCCTTGGCATGACCCGCCAAGGGGTCATAAACTAAAGGGATGTGTCATTCCGTTTAATAAACACGACTCCAAAACTTTCACTGAATGCATGTTTGGGCTTCAGAGAAGTAATTACAGAGGAATTCATCATGAGCAAGCAGCTCATATCTGATGGGGAGGACGGGTGAGGGCATAATTCAAAGCTGGTGCAAGACACAGATGTGATTCTGATGAAGGGTAGAGAGGAAATGGGTTCACAGATGTGGCAGTACTTAAGCAGAGGTTTCAGTGGTCACTAAAAGTTACCTAGGCAGATACTGAAGGAGGATGACTCAAGCAAGAGGCCCAGAAATGGACTGTTCTGAAGCTCCTCTGGGTATTCTTTAAAGGAGATGACAGACACAGTTCTCGTTCTGACTTTTCAGATTTCTTTCTTTTCATTTGTGTATGAGCATTTTGTCTGCATGTATGTAAGCATAAAGCATGCATTCAGTGCCTGAGGAGACGAGAAGAGAACCCTGGATCCCTTAGAACTGCAGTCACGGGTGGTTGTAACCCCATGGGTGCTGGGAACCCAACCAGGTCTTCTGCAAGTGCAGCAAGTTCTCCTAACTGCTGCACCATCTCTCTCTGCCATGCTCTGTTTTTATTTTTAGAGCAGAGCTTTCTGACCATGACATATAACATAACATTACACAAATACATCATTCTCACGGACCCAGATGACTGAGACTGCTTGCAGCCATAAGCAAGTAGGTCATTGATTTCATTTGCCTCAGATCTTATCTTGTCACCTCAGGGTTGTGGAGGTCAAAGTCCAGGCATCTTGAAACCCTTGTGTGCTTTGTCTGTTAGGCAGCTGTTTGAGAGAATACCCAAATCTCTGACAAGTTTTTACCTTGCTGCTCCACGTGAGCTCATTCCACCGTCTGTGCCATGTGTTTCCATGCTTGCAGATCCTGAAGACTAAAGAACTGCCACCTTCACGCAACTACATCATGGGGGTCCACCCCCATGGGCTCCTGACCTATGGCGCCTTCTGCAACTTCTGCACTGAGTCCACAGGCTTCTCAAAGATCTTCCCAGGCATCACTCCTCACTTGGCCACACTGTCCTGGTTCTTCAAGATCCCGATAATTAGGGACTACCTTATGGCCAAAGGTGCTTCTGTCATACTCACTGGAGTTTCTGGTCCATGTCACTATAGATCTTTCATACACTGCACCCTTTCAAGCTTCTTCTCACCCCACTGCACCATTCCTTTTCCCCGTAATCATAGGGTGGAAGTCAAAGCTTATGTCTTGGACCGCTTAAACCTTGGCTCTGTTGCTTTCTGTAAGATCATGGGCAAATTAGCTACCTTCTAGTGGACTCAGCTTCTTCACCAGAAAAAAATGGTGCTGGGATAGTATGGTGATTAAATAAGCATTCTCTTAAGTATAGTAACTTATATAAGTAAAGCATTCAATATAATGCCTGGTACAAAGTATGTGCTCAATGAACAATAGGTAGTTCCATTAATGGAAAGAAAGGTGTAAGAAAATTTAAATTCAGAAAGTTTTATTTATTCTACTGAAAACCATCCAGCTGTAGCTTCCATCCAGTGCTTCCTATGAACATTGCCTTTAAGTGAAGTGTATTCTCTCTGCTCACTGCCTTCTCTTTTCCACACTTCTATCCCATCTCCTTGAGCTTTTCCTCCTTTGAGCTCTAGGAACACAGAAATCAGTCTATTCTCTCTGACATTTGCTCCTTTCATGATAAGTTTGTCCTCTCTATGTCTTGATTCTGTCTAGGAGTGTGTTCTGTGAGCCAGCCATCTATCGACTACCTGCTGAGCCATGGCACTGGAAATCTCGTGGGCATTGTTCCGGGAGGAGTGAAAGAGGCCCTACAGAGTATGCCTAACACCACCACCCTCATTCTCCAGAAGCGCAAAGGGTTTGTGCGCACAGCCCTCCGACATGGGTAGGTGTCCCCCAACAGGAGGAATAGGTGTCCCTCTCTGCAAAACATGACTCTGTAGATTGTGCTAAGATGAGTACCATTTGAGTTTGCCCCCTAGGAACTTATGATGGAGTAGGAGATGTGGGTGTCAAATATTTTTAAAGCTTTAGGGCATCTGCTTCCTCTTGGCAAGCTGCACCAGTTCCCAAGAAGTCAGACTATGAACTTAGGTACAATGTCCAGGGCAGTTAGACTCAGGCTAACATGTCAATTACATCCACATTGTCTCTGCAGCTAGTAAGTAGGTATAATCCACATTTGTTTGCAGACGAGAAGTACAAGCCACACCACAGAACAATGGGTCTGTGTGAAGAACCTGATTTAAAATCCTGGCTCCATGAGGCTTGAAGTGTAGTGCAGTGGTAAAGCAACTGCCTGACAGGCATGAGGCTCTGGGTTCCATACCAGCATCAGACAATTAATAATGATGTTGATGATGATGATGATGATGATGATGATGTCCCTGGCTGTCTGACTTACCATACAAGCTGGGATATCGTTCTAAGCCTTGGGATTTTCATCTCCCTAACATGGCTACTGATCATTGTTGCTCCTGCATTGGGTGACTGAGCTTTACAGCTCAGGCAGGACCTTTCATTTATGATCCCCCCTGCTTCAGCTTCATGGGGAGCTTTGATTACAGTTCTATGCCACCAGAGCCAGTGAGTTATGAATGAATTCGCTCATATAAAATACCTACCGTGGACTCTGCACACAGTGGGTGACTGATAAATGCTAGCTGCGCTGCCTTGGGAAAAGAAGTGGGGAAATGGAGCTGGCATCTGGAGTAATATGGAGTGTACCAGTTCAGTGGTCTAGCTCATTGAACACAAGGGCAATTGCCCTATTGCATACTCAGGGAAGAGGCAGATCTGTCTTCAAAGAAGCTCACTTGAGGGGCTTATCAGTCTGGAGTATGATAAATGAGCTGTGAAAAGAGCTCTGAGTTGGATTCAGGAGACCTGGATTCTAGTCTAGGATCTGCTGCTCTCTGACTGCTTGCAGGATCTTCATTCTTCTGGGGGCCTGTGCTCTGGTTTTCCACACTATGTCCTCACTGTTATAAGGAACCAATCAAGTAATGCATGTCAAAATGCTATGTTTATTTTTTCTCACTTAAGGGCTATAAGGAGCTTAATTATTTTTCCCAGAGCACTGTTCTCAATAGGTTGTTGTAGACTTTAGAAAAGAAACAATGTTCTCTGCTTGAATTTCAAGGACAATACCTTATGCTTGGTCTACTTGAGGGAGGGGCATTTTATACATCTCTACACATAACCTGCATCTTGTGATTTCTCTAGCAGAAAGTTTGATGTTCCCTCCTTGACAACCCCTGGAACCTTTTCACCATATGAATGTCTGAATGTCTCTTCCTAGCTCTTCTTTCCTGTCTGCATCTCTGTATTAAGCCCCTTGTAATCCAGACTAGAGACAACACTGTCATTGGCCAAAATGAAGGACTCTGTTTAATGTTTAAAAAAAATGTTTTAGACTTCTAGTATTCTAGATCTTAATAGATGAGTGTCTGGCCTTAAAGTCCTTCCAGCATGTTTCCCATGATAGCCTGTTTCTGAGAAATGAGGATTTTCCTACAGGGCTCATCTGGTGCCTACCTTCACGTTTGGAGAAACTGAGGTATATGACCAATTGGTGTTCCACGAGGACAGCTGGATATTCAAGTTCCAAAGCTACTTCCGCCAGATCTTTGGTTTCTATTTTTGTTTCTTCTATGGTCAAGGCTTCCGTCAAGGCTCCTTTGGACTCCTACCATACCACAGGCCCATTGTCACTGTAGGTGAGTGCTGCTCTCAGCCTCAGGGCCATGTAAGCTCTTCCTCGCATCCATCTAACTGCATTTACTTTTCCCCCAACAAAGGAGGGTATCAGAATGGGAGAAGCTGAGAGCTGGCTGGAGTGGCCAGAGTATGGTGCCCAGGGAAGGAGAGGGTAAAAGAAATGAGGATTCTGGCACTTTTCTCTGTTTTCATCTCTTTTGACAGTTGGGGAGCCTTTGCCACTGCCCCATGTTGAAAACCCAAGCCCAGAGATGGTGGACAAATATCATGCACTATACATGGATGCCCTGAAAAAGCTGTTTGACCAGCATAAGGTCCAGTATGGCTTCCCAGACACCCAAAAGCTGCTGTTTTTGTGATTGAAGAAACTGTACCCAAGAGCATGGTGACACGTGCTTTGGAGAGGAAACTGGGTTATCTAGAACCAGAGAGTCCTGGGAAATGAAGGAAGGTGAAAGACGCTATGTGTATAGTCAGGGAGAAGAAGCCAAGAGCTCCTTACTGACCATAACACTGCCCCTGCCCACACCCCCACAGGAGTTGTCCCTGTGGAGCCCCATCCACACATTGTTCAGAGGAGAACACCCTGAGGCCCCTCTTGCCCCACATCCTTTCTGAACCTGAAATCTTAGATTCTGAAGGACTCAAATGACTCACAGTCACCACTCCAAGTTTTTAAAATCTTAATAAAACATTTAAATTAATATGTGTTTTGCATAGATACCATAAATTCAGCTAATTTGAAGCGCAAAGTCCAGCAGTGCATAATATTTTCAGAGAGTTTTACAGTGACCACCACAAGCTACTTTGGGAGTTCTTTCAAGTACCACTAGAAACCCTATTCCTGTTGGCAGTCACTGCCCACTCCTTCAGCACCTGGCAACCACTGATTTACCTTCTGTCTCTAAGGCTTTACCAGTCTGAACATTTCACATAAATGGAACAATATAGCTTATGTTCTTTCATGATTGGCTTCTTTCTTTCAGCATGTTTTCAAGGTCCCTCCATATTACAGTATGTAACAGTGCTCCATTCTTTGTGACTGAATAGCAACCTATTGTAGATAAACTATTTTGTTTATCTAGTCACTAGTGGAAGGACAACTGTTTTTTCCCCACTTTTTAGCTACTATGAATAGTACTGCTACGAGTATAATATACAACTTTAAAATAATCTTCTATCCTCAAATACAAAGGCTTACTTCCATACTACTGCCAAGCATGATAAAAGGTTCTTTTTTTGAGATCAGTTGTCAGTAGCCATAAACATTTCACATGTTTTTTCCTTGTAATGATCCTTGGTTATGCTAATCCTTACTATATTCTATCTATAGTTTTTTTTTTCCTAAGAACTGTATTCTGGATACTTTATTTTCTTAGTTTTGTTTGTTTGAGATGGTATCTCATGTAGCCCAGGCTAGCTTCATGCTTGCTATGTCTCAGAGGATGGCCTTGAACTTCTGATCCTCTTGCCTCTGCCTCCTGAGTGCTGGGATTACATGAGTGTGCCACCATGCCTGATTTATGTGGTACTTGGAAAGGAACCTGGGGTCCAGAACATGCTCAATAAGTACATGGGAACAAGGGAACATCTGTGTTTTAGGCTATCAACTGAGCTACATCACCAGCTCCTGTATTCTGATAAATGTAAAGAAGTAAATAAAAACAAGGATGTCTCTTACTTCAGAAAGTAACCAGCAAGAGACATTTTAATTTTTAAGGGGATGAAGAGATAGCTCAGTGTTTAAGAATACATACTATACTGCTCTTTCAGAGGACTCAAGTTTTGTTCCCAGCACCTACATTGGGCAATTTTATTTTACCTATAATTCTAGCTCCAGGGACTCCAGTGCCTTTTTCTGGCATTCTCAGGCACTTCAATCACATACACAAGTCCCCATACATAGATAAATGAAAATAACAATAAGACACCTTTTTAAATTCACCAAATAAACCAAAGTTAAAGGCCCATTTAGACCACTTTTCTCTTTGTCTTTGCTTGACTCTTAACTGTTACATAATTTGTGGTCTATTTCTAACCCAGACTTCTCTCATAAGCAATAGCCAAATGTATCCAATTTACCAATCTCCAATAAAGACCTTTCATTCATCACGCCCTGTTTCAGGCAAATCATCTCCTTCCTTCCAATTTCCATTTCTATCTCCAAGTCATACCAACTTTACTAGCTTTCCTTGAGCCAACAAGCCCCTCCTCTCCTCTACTGTCATAATCCAGTCAAAGACCATACCAAAATTCATAGACTACTTCTATTCTGTCTAGTAAAACCTGCTCTAATCAGCTCTTCCGTCAGACTACCTTGCTGAATCTTAAACCTCATTAGTCACCCTCTAAAATAATTTCTCACTTCTACAATGACCCTACCAAAATATCCTAACCTATGTTCTGGTACCACTAATGTTCTTAGATGATAACAATTGTGGCGTAGAAGACAATACTAAAAATGAATGTAGGTGGTGCTAGGATAGATGTACTTGCTGAAGTGTTTTTAGAGCCTTTAGACTTTAATTCTAAAGTTCAGAACATTAATGGACATTGCAATTTTCCTTTAAAAGATATTTTATTAATCTTTGAGAATTTCATAATTGTATTTTGATCATATTCATCCTTTCCCTCATCTCTTCCAGGATCCATCCCCCATTCCATACCCACCCAACTTTGTGTCCTCATTGTTTTAACCCATCAAGTCCAATAAGCACTTCCTATATATTTTTGAGTGTGGGGCCAAAAGTTGGAGTATGTTAGATCTGCCAGGCACCACCCCCTCAAAGAAAGCTAGCTCTTCTTTTCTTGACAGCTGCCACTTACCAATAGTTTCTCAGGTAGAGGTGGTACTTCATGCCAACCTCTCACCTCTATGCTATGTTTAACCTGGCTTTAATTTGTGCAGGTGTTAATGCATGCCGTCAGAACTGTTTTGAGTTCATATGTGTAACTCTCCTACTGTGTACAAAAACATTAATTACCTGTGGTAATCCACCACCTCTGGCTCTTGTAATCTTTCTGCCTCCTCCTCCACAATGATTCCATGAGCCTTAGAAGCAGGGGGCTGGATATACATGGCCCAGTTAGAGCTAAGCATTCCAGTCACTTATTCTCTGCACATTGTTCAGTTGTGGGTCTCTGTGTTAATTACCATCTACTGAAAAAAAAAAAAAGCTTCTCTGAAGAGGTTTTAAAACTATACTGCTGCATCTGGGATCCAGAGCACAGATGCAGGGAACTTAGTCTTCAGGCATGTAATGGGGGCAAGTGGAGTTGGAAGAACATGTCTGAACACTGTAATTTTCTAAAGGGGAGTATTCAATATACCACAAACTTATCTGGAGATCGAACCTTTATTTCAAACAATATCTATTAAAACTTCACAGGACATTTGGAGTTCCTCTAAATATAATGCTGACCTACAGGATGAGGTTTAAACTTTTCAACATGGCAAAGAATAGTACTAGTAATATAAAGTGGCTGATTTGCTTTTGGATCCTATCAGACCGGAGGGCGGGGAGCACTTAATAAAAGTACATTTACAGAATAAATCAAAGCATCACAGGGATCGATACAAATGTAATTAAATCAAAGAATAATTGGTTTTGATGTGTTCTCACCTGTTCCTTGAAAGTAATAATGAAAAGAAAAACCTCAAGGTCACACAACATGGAAGCATGGCTATGTATAGTTAATATCACAACTCCCTGGAAGAGTAAAAGAACAAATGGATGGAAGTTTAAATCTTGACCTTCTTGTTGGCATGTGCATGTTATTCCCCAATACCCCTGTATCTTTTACCTTATCTTTACCCATTTCCATCCTCATCTCTTTCAATATTTTTGGGATACATTAATATCTTTTCTAAAAATATGAACAAATAAGTAAATCTTTTTATGAATATACTTCAACTTTGCTTCACTTAAAAAAAAAAAAAAAAGAAAGGTATAGTAGCTCCGGCTTATGATCATAAATACTTGGAGTAAGGAGAACAAAAGTTGGAGGCCTTTCAGAGCTACAGTGTAAATTCAAGATCAGCGTGGGCAACTTAGTGAGACCCTATCTCAAAACACAAAAGCAAAATGAGAGCTGGAGGATAAACGTCAGTGGTAGAGTTATTTCAAAGCATGAATGGGAGCATATGTTTTATTTCCAGCATACAAAAACAAATACAGAAGAGTGAGAACATACCAAAGGGGCCTAGAAACAACAGGAAAAGTCCCTCAATGGTAATCTTGTAAGCCACAAGATAAATAATATCACATTGTATTATAATCTAAAACATAACATACAATATAATAAATTTGTAATATATTCTAAACAATATCAAAATTTCATAATTTATCAATATTACTTATAATATGGTTAATGTTTTGTTATAAAATAATATGATTATTATATAAATACTTACTGAATAAACATTGCAAAAGAGACTAAAACTAATAGAAGAATGGCAATATGTGTGGACACCAATCTCTAAGAGGAGAACCTTCACTTCTTCTGTATCCTCAAGTGTCTACTAGACTGAGCAACTCAATTTCAAAGACTGAAGTATGGGAAGGGGGAAATTAAGTCTGTTCTAAAGTCAAATGCCTCTGACATAAATTGATTGGCCTGCTCTTTGATCACCTCCCCCTGAGGGGGGATCAGCCTTACCAGACCACAGAAGATGACAATGCAGCCACTCCTGATGAGACCTGATAGACTAGGATCAAAAGGAAGGAGAGGGGGACCTCCCCCATCAGTGGACTTGGGGAGGGGCATGTGTGAAAAAGGGGGAGGGAAAGTGGGATTAGGAGGGGAGGTGGGAGGGGTTTTTGGGGGGATACAAAGTGAATAAAGTGTAATTAATAAAAGTTAAAAAAAAGTAAAAGAAAAAGTAACTAAATATATATAATAAATAATGTACAATAGATCCCATAGATGTATCTGTTAGAATAGTAGCCTTTTTTCATAAGCAACTTGTGTGCTTTTTGAACTTTATTGCTGTTATGGTTTGAATGAGGATGGCCCCCACAAGCCCATGTAATTGAATACTTGGTGGAACTGTTTGGGAAGGTTTAGGAGGTGTGGCATTGTTGGAGCAGGTGTATCACAATGCCAGGCTTCAAAAGCCTCCTAATCAAGCAGTCTGTCTGCCTCCTGTTTGTGAGCTATGAGCTCTCACCTGATGCTCCAGCTACCTGCCACCATGTCTTCACTCTGCCATCATGAACTGTAACACTCTGAAAATGTAAGCCTATAAGCCCAATGAAGTGCTGTAGGAGTTGAATTGGATATGGTATTTTATCACAACAATAGAAAAGTAACTAATACAATTACCCAAAATAATTTTAGAGAAAAATTGAAAAATTGGACAGGAATCTCTTTTCCTGGCATCTTAAGGTAATCCGTTAAACATAATTACTGGTATTTTCATTTTTACAAAATAATTTTGGAAAGCATTCAAGATTCAAAGGACTGATTTTCCCTCTCCCAGCAGATATAAAGGATTGTTCACTTGTTAACTTTTACCCTAGTGGTTAGGTTTTCCACAAACTTTTATCATGTTTCCTTCTTATCTGGGGTGAAAAAGAAAAAGCCAGACAGGGATGGTACACATCTTTAATGCCAGCACTCAGAGCAGAAGCAAACAGATCTCTGTGAGTTCAAGGCCATCCTGGTCTACATGTTCCAGGACAGCCAGGGCTGTTACACAGAGAGACCCTGTAACAAACAAACAAAGCAGTAATGAAAGCCCAGACTTATCTTCAAAGGGATAAAGCTCCCCTGGAATCACACCGTCTAGGTAATCACTTAACGTTATCTCCAGCTTCATAAAGAAGCCAATTTAAACTGACCCCAAAGGGAAGAATGGTAGCAGAGTCTCAAGTTTCTGTTAAAACCCAGCCATTCTTACAGGCCAGAGACTGGGAGAAGGGAATGGCAATGAGCTCCAGGAAGTGGGGGATGGGTCTTTTTGAAAGGTTAGGGAAAGCAAGCCAGACACCTACTGTGGCATTTCTCTAACTCACTTAGGACCACTGAGCTTCATTCCTTAGAGCCTCTGTCCTTACATTTCTTTAGGCGGGCCGTACAAATCCACAATATTTGTCAATATACATCTGCATACATATACATATACATATATCTCCCTCTTTATTCGCATTCACAACAATAGGCATTATGATCTTTATGGTTCTTAGTAAGTCTGGTAGTGGAGATACAGGTTTACAATTGTTTAGCCCATACATACACTTAGAAGTACAGTAGCACCTATTACCGTCTTGGAAAAGGTTCTTTGGGAAGCTTCACTAGAGAAAAGGATAAGGACAAAAACTTTTTTTCTGGAGGCATTTGTTTTCAGTAAAATGAATCATTTTATTGATTCCTGTTCTGCCCATCAAATCCAGTTCTCCTTTTTTTTCCTTCTTTTTTACTCTTTAAAAAATTCTTTCATATCTTACATCACAACCACAGTTCCCTCTCTCTCCTCTCCACCCAGTCCCTACCCCTCATCTCCCCTCTCTCCCAGATCCATCCCCCTTCACCTCTCCTCAGAAAAGAGAAGACCTCCTAGGGACATTAACCCAATACAGCAAGCTACAGTAAGACCAGGCACCTCCCCTCATATTAGGGCTGGACAAGGCAACCCAGTAGGAGGAAAAGGGTCCCACAAGTAGGCAAAAGAGGCAAGGACAGTTCCCACACCCTCTGTTAGGTTCCCCACAAGAATATCAAGCTACTCATCCATAACGTATATGCAGAGGACCTCGGTCAGAACCCTACAGGTTCCCTGATCTCCAGAATATATAGATATAAAGAAAGTTTCTTCAACAAATGGTGCTGGTCTATCTGCATGTACAAGAATGCAAACAGATCCACATCTATCACCTTGCACAAAACTCAACTCTACTCAGGATGATCTTTTCCAGATCCCACCATTCACCTGCAAATTTCATGATTTCTTTGTTTTTGATTGCTGAGTAGTATTCCATTGTGTAAATGTACCACAATTTCTGTATCCATTCTTCCACTGAGGGGCATCTGGGCTGTTTCCAGCTTCTGGCTGTTACAAATAAGGCTGCTACAAACATGATTGAGCAAATGTCCTTATTGTGTACTTGAGAATCTTTTGGATATATGCCTAGGAGTGGTATAGCTGGATCTTGAGCAAGCACTATTCCTAGTTGTCTGAGGAAGCACCAGATTGCTTTCCAGAGCCATTGTACAAGTTTACATTCCCACCAGCAGTGGAAGAGGGTTCCCGTTTCTCCACAACCTCTCCAGACGTGTTGAGTGAGCTATCCCAGAAGCAGAAAGATGCACACGGTATATATTCACTCATATAGACATATAATATAGGATAAACCTACTAAAATCTGTACACCTAAAGAAACTAATCAAGAGGGAGGACCCTGACTAAAATGTCCAATCCCTATCCAGAAAGGCCAAGAGGATGGACATCAGAAGAAGGAGAAAAGAGGGAACAAGTCAGGAGCCTGACACAGAGGACCTCTGAAAGGCTCTGCCCTGCAGACTATCAATGCAGATGCTGAGACTTATAGGCAACCTTTGGGCAGAGTGCAGGGAATCTTATGAAAGAAGTGGGAAACAGTAAGATCTGGAGAGGACAGGAACTCCACAAGGAGAGCAACAGAACCGAAAAATCTGAGCACAGGGGTCTTTCCTGAGACTGATACTCCAACCAAGGACCATGCATGGAGATAACCTAAGACCCCTGCACAGATGTAGCCCATGGCAGTTCAGTATCCAAGTGGGTTCCATTGTAATAGGAACAGGGACTGTTTTTGACATGAACTGATTGGCCTGCTCTTTAATTACCTCCCCCTGAAGGGGAAACAGCATTACCAGGCCACAGAAGAAAATGCAGTCACACCTGAGGAGACCTTATTGACTAGGATCAGAAGGAAGGAAAAGAAGACCTCCCCTATCAGTGGACTTGGGGAGGGACATGCATGCAGAAGATGGAGGAAGGGAGGGAACAGGAGGAGGGAGGGAACCACAAGGGGGATACAAACTGAATAAAGTGTAATTAATAAAGAATTAAAAAAAACTCAAGTCTAAGTGGATTAAAGACCTCAACATGAAACCAGATACACTGAACCTGATATAAGAGAAGGTAGGGAGTAGCCTTGAACACGTTGGTACAGGAAACAACTTCCTGAACAGAACGCCAATAGTGCAGGTACTGAGATCAACAATTAATAAATGGGGCCTCATAAAACTGAAAAGTTTCTGTAAGGCAAAGAACACCATCAACCAAATAAATTGACAGCCTACAGAATGGGAAAATATCTTCACCAGTTCCACATCTGACAAAGGACTAATATCAAAAATATATAAAGAACTCAAGAAAATAGACAACAACAAACCAAATAACCAAATTTAAAAAATAAGGTACAGACAGATCTAAACAGAGAATTCTCAATAGAGGAACAAATTGCTGAGGAACACTTAAAGTAATGTTCAAAATCTATCTTACACCTGTCAGAATGGCTAAGATAAAAAAAAAATTGAGTGACAACTCATGCTGCTGGTGGAAGCACAAACTTGTACAGCCACTTTGGAAGTAAGTATGGAGGTTATTCAGAAAATGGGGAATCGGTCTACCTCAAAACCCAGCTATACCACTCCTGGGCATATATCCAAAGGACGCTCCGTTCTGTTACAAGGTCATTTGTTCAACTATGTTCCTAGCAGCTTTATTCATGATAGCTAGAAACTGGAAACAATGTAGATGTCTCTCAACTGAAAAATAGATAAAGACAAACAAAACAATCAAACCATAATGACATAAATTGTCAGAGATCAAAACAATGACTACCCTCTGGAATGAAATCTCCCCAGATCCAGAGTGGATGATATTTTATTGATGTTGGAGGTAGAAAGCTATTGTTTAGTAGAAGAAAATGAGACTTCCAGTGAGCTCTAAGTTACTCATTGAAAGTAACAAAAATTGGGCAGAAGCCATCATCTTGGTGTATTGGTTAGTTTTTATCATGAGTTTTCCAAGCACATTGTATTTTTTCCTTTTCTTACGCACATCCCAGAACATGAATAGGGCCCCAAAGTACAGTAAAGAATTGATGGTAATAATCAGCCTGCCCCAAGAAGTACTTCATCTTCTTTCTCTTCGAGAACTGCTATCTTTTAATAATCTACAGTTTAGCTCAAGGATGAATCATTTGTCTTTGTCTCACTTTATAATCCAAATCCATTGTCTTTGGCAACCAAACACACCAAGGTCCTTCATAGACTAGCTCAAATACTTTAAAAAAATCAAACAAACTTTCTTTTAGTGACAGACCACACTGATTTAGCCCATGCTGGAAATATCAGCCCTACAGATTGTGCTGCCCTTCAGTGGATTCTTCTGAAGACTGTGCAAAGAAGTAGGAAACTTAGAAACTCACAGTGGAAGAGAAATATAAAAAGCATGAAGAAAGATCTTCATTAGAAAACATACTTCAGGCCAGGTGTGGCGGCACACTCCCTTAACTCCAGCATTCAGAAGACAAAAGTCCAATCTCAGCCTGTCTATATAGCGAGTTCCAGAACAGCTAAGGCTACATCATGAGACCCAGTCTCAAAACACAAAAACTCGATTAGATAGGTAGGTACGTAGATACATACATACATACATTCATTCATACATACATACATTCATACATACATACATTCATACATACATACATTCATACATACATACATACATACATACATACATACATACATACATACATACATACATTTGGAGCTGAAGAGATGGCTCGATGGTTAATCTTTTTTTTTCATCTAAATCATGTTTTTATTTCTTTCACAACTTTTAAAATGTGATCATTCAGTGATTTAACCACTTTACTTCCAAATAACTTCTTCATTGGACCTCAGTTCCCTTTGAAAAAGCATGCTCTTATTCCGGAAGGCAGTCAGCTTTTCATCATCCCTCCTGTCTAGATAACATCCAAAGATAAAGCCCGAGGGGACAAGTATGTGAACCCAGTGGTCACGAACCAGCTGAAATAAGTTCATGATGACTGCAGCTCGGTGCAAGCACGACCCCACAACCAAGGGCAGCGGCAGGAAGCTAGGCCACCGGTGCCGGTGGCTCGATGGTTAATCTTGTGTACTGCTCTTCCAAAGGACTTGAGTTCAGTTCTCAGAATCCATGTCAGGTGGCTCAAAACCACCTGTAATTCCAGCTCCAGGGGATCAACTGACTCTCAATTCTGAGAACATCTGAATTCATGGGCACACACTCATACACACACACATGGGAGGAATACATAAATGCAGAAAATTTATTTGGAAATAATCTCTCTGGTTTATACTTTTGGTGCATAAATCCAAATTGGCAGGGAATAAAATGTTTTTGTTTTAAATTCTGAATGTCTTGTAATTCCTAAATTCTCTTGGATACTTGATGCAGCTATTTATTTTCTTATTTTTTTTAATTCAAATGCTTTAAAAATGCTTTTAAATTTGGTTGTGTATCCCTTTTTAAAACTTGCTCCTTTCTTGATGCTAGAAGCTTGACCTGTCTTCTTCCAATTTATCACTAGTGTCATTCTTTAGTGATCAGTTTTTAGCCTCTGGCTCTCACAAGATTTCATTTTTGCCATGATCTTAGCATTTCTAGGCAGCCCTAGATCATAATCTAGAATTTGGGCTGCCAGTCTAATTTCCTTAAAGTTGGAAACTATTAAAAAGGGGTTCCCATCTATAGGAACTGTAAATGATGTTTCTTAATTCATTACCCCATGGATTCTTCATCACAACCCTGTCAAATAGTAATGAGGAAACTGAAGCCTGAAGACATCAATGAACTTGGCCTAGTAAGATAGGAAATATAGGATGGAGGACTATAAAATATGGAAAAAGTGGAAGTTCATCTATAGGACCTCTTCTCTCATTCAGGTTAGCTTCATAAACGGGTAATATAAAATACACAGCAAAATATGACAGGTTCTGGTTAGGCTACTTTCCTTCGAAACATTTTTTTTTTAAATTCTTGCCTCAACCTAGCTGTTCCTGAAGTCCCTTTATATTTTTTAATTTCTTGAGATTCATGTAAGCATCCTAAAGCAGATAATAGGAAAATAAACAACAAACTGAATTGCTGACAAGTAATCATACATTAAATATTTATTAAGCAGTATTTATTAAACAAATAGAATAATATGAAGACAGCTATTTATATTTGCCTAGCATCCTAGCTTTGCACAACCTCACTGTAACCCAAAAAATTTCATTAAGCTGAGATTATGCTCTTCATTTCATACATGGTGAAATTATGGCTCGAAGAATTTGAGTGACTCATCCAAGGTAACACCCTTGAGCCCCATTTTCAGATTTGAGAGCTTGGATGTTCTGATAATCAATCTGTGTTCTTTTATTCATATTACATTAATTGGAGGTTTACAGGTGGGGTACACAAGATAAGCATGCATGAATAATTAACTGACAGTTCAAATTAGTGTACATAATTTCAAGAAATGTTAAAAAGTGTCAACTGACTGATATGGACAGTAATTGCAGAAAAAATATTAGGGAGATCACTGTTAATAAAAATTGGCAGAGAGGGTCTCAGAAAATATGTAAGACCTAAGCCTAGCCCTTGGAAAATAGGTAGGAAAAGGACAACTCGGGGTGGAGGGGACACACATTTCAGTACAGAGGACAGACAATGAAAGTACAGAGTAAGAAAGTGTTAAGTATTTTCTGGAGAGAGAAGAAAGAGACTGATTTGCCCAGAGAAGTTTAGAAATGCAGCTCAATGGTACAAGAGCAAAATCTTAGGCTCTGTCCCAAGCACCACACACAGACAAAACAAACCAGCAAACCCAAAAACCTAGAGAAGAGAAATTTGTATTGAGGGAGAATGGAAGGTTGATAAAACTTTCTTAAATTTCTGCCTAAAGTATTTTGACTAGTAGATAACAAAAATCCTCAAAGTTGTCTAAAAGAGTGAAACTATGAGGGTAGCATTAGACAGATTGCATTTATGTGGAAGGTGGCTGAACGTAAGGATGAGACAGAAACCTATGAAGGCGGAAAGAGGCAGTATTAGAATGGTAGCATGAGGACCATAAAAGAAAGCCAATTACAACTGGCAAAGACAGGAATGTTAGAACATGATGAGATAGGAAAGAGTGGACTTTCCCAGGAGCTTTAGAGGCTAGGTAATTTAAGAGAGGTACAATGAATAGAAATGAGCAAGATAAGTAGGAGAACTGGTTCAAGCAATTTCTTTTTCTTTCTTCTTTTTTTCTTTTTTTCTTTTTTTCTTTTTTTCTTTCTTTCTTTCTTTCTTTCTTTCTTTCTTTCTTTCTTTCTTTCTTTCTTTCTTTCTTTCTTTCTTTCTTTCTTTCTTTCTTTCT
>NW_026589447.1:760314-845282 GCF_907164565.1 Psammomys obesus | reverse complement strand
TCTTTCTTTCTTTCTTTCTTTCTTTCTTTCTTTCTTTCTTTCTTTCTCTATTACGGATTAGAAGCAACAATGGAAGATTTAAGTGAACCTACCAGTAGACAATTGAGGTTTAGAAGGACAAAGTCTAGCTTAGCACCAAGTTGGCATAGTAGAATTTGAGGAGTCATGGAAAACCAGTCCAGGGTCTAGTTTCTACCTGCCATTATGGAAAATGGCAACTTGCCCGGCTGATTCTTCAACTGAAAAATTAAGAGAAACCCAAGCCTTGTATGATCTCTGAGGCATTCTTAAGAACTAAAAGTCACTTGAATTGTACTTACCTGCTATTTATTCTCTCCAGGAAAAAATAAACAACCTGATAATCAATAGAGGATTAAATAACCCTCCCATGTAGAGAGTCTGACAAATAGATGGCAGCAAAGGAGAGAGAGGAAGTAATCTACAAAAAGCAGAAGGAAAGAGATTCTAAATCTAGGGAGTGAAATAAGGAAATAGAATTATTGTAACAAATGAGTTAAATATGTCAAATATGACCAATGATAATACATATATTAAATAAATATAATATTTCAATAGAAGTACACCACTAAATAGTAGCTGAAGAATAATGCAAATAGTAAACACTAAAAAGTGTTTACTAAATGCCACAAGTAAGCAAAGACGTGAAATTAACAAACTGAATGTTTACCATCCAGAACGATTTCCTATAAAGTCTGATGCTGAAACCGCAATGGAACTAGGATAGCCATATATCATGGTGACAGTAAAAACTTATGCAATCCTTTTGAAAAATCGCAATCCATAAAAACATTCATGCTCTTTGGTCTGGTAATCTCCCTCCTGAGAACTTGTACTAGAGAGAGAATTACAAATAAGAAAAAAAGCCACGAACAGGAACATATTCAAAGCACAGAAAAACTAAGCTACCTGAGTAGCCAACAACAAGGAAATATTTAATAAGATATAATCTACAGGTGGAAGGGATTTTATGTAACTATTGAAGTAATAAATGTGAAAGACTACATGATCCTGGAGAAAGTTTACAATAGGAGGATTATACTTATTTGTTTGTTTTGAGCCAAGATCTCACTATGTAGCCTAAGATGGCTTCAAACTTATGACCCTCTTACCTCAACTACCAGCTCTTGGGATTATAGGCATATATCACCATACCTTAAATACCCTAAAAAAAACCACACTTTTAAAAGGTATATATACTGTGGTTACACTTCTATAATACATGAGTCCAAACCAAGAAAACATATAGTATGAAAAATGGGAATATGGGTTTGAAATAGGTGAGTATTTTCTCTTCACATTTCCTTTCAGTGTTGTCACAATGAGATTGGTTAGAATGTTGTTTTTATATTTTTCATAAAAACAAACCTGCAAAATAGTGGGGTTGTGGTAGTGGTGCATGCCTTTAATCCCAGCACTTGGGAGGCAGAGGCAGGAGGATCTCTAATTCAAGGCTAGCTTGCTCTACAAAGTGAGACCAGGACAGCCAAGGCTACACAGAGAAACCCTGTCTCAAAACACACAAACAAATAAACTATAAAAGATAGGCAGTAGAGTCAACTGAAGTAGAGAGGTCAAAGAGGGATAAGAGTAGAGAAAATGGCATTGAAGTTCTTGCCAAAGAAGCCATTTGTGTTCTGAGTTCAGAAGAGTGAGAGGAGTTCAGATATGGAATGTTCATAGTGATTCTGTAAGTGGAGTCTATAGCAGTAGTAGAATGAAGAGAGACTTACAGATGGTAGCAAGATGAGAAAGCAAAGTTAAGGCAGTGCTTATGTCTTTTCTATGTGATGGTATAAAATCAGTGATGGAACTAACTGACAAAGATGAAGAGAAAGAAAGAAAGGAACAAGATCTGCCATTCAGGGACCATGAAGAAGGACATGATGAAGACAAGGCAGGACATCTAAGCAGATATTAATGAAGCATAGAGAAGTTGAGACGTTTACCCAGCCTGGTGGCATATGTCTTTAATCCCAGCACTCTATAAGCAAAAAGACACGTGGATTTCTATGAGTTCAAGTCCATCCAGGTCTCTGAAGCTAGTTTGAGGCTAGATAGAGGTACACAGTGAGAGCCTGGGGAAAGACGGGAAAAGATAAAGTAGCAGAATATGAATGAAGTCCAGGAGGTTAGTCTTGACTAAGCAGCTTGGCGTTATGGCTTAACAATGGAGGATCTTGAATGAGTTATAAGGAAGAGAATAATTTTACTGTGTGGGGCCGATGGGTAGGAGAAGTGACAGGCAAGAGAGCTGTGGTCATAAGAGTGGGAACACGGTAAGAATAAAAAAGGCCAGTTAATTTACTCCTAACAGAAGAACTCTTGTGTTCCAAGGGAGAGATCCCTTTAAAGACCAGAAAGGAGGACAGAGGGGCAGTAAGGTTAAGTTGTTTTACTCTACAGTCTAGTGTCTTGCTTCCCTACTCTCCAGAGCCAGAGAGAACAATGAGAAGCCAATAGGAATTTGGTTTCAGTAGATGAGTAAGAGGTCAGAAAAGTCAGCAAACACTGGCATCTGACTCAGAAGGCCAATAGGCTATGAGGTGATTTCATGGGAAAAGAAGATGAAAAGAGATTTCTCTTCTCATGAATGCCCGCTCAGAAACTCTTACTGTTCAGGTTCAAGGGATAGCTTCCCCAGCTCCATACACCCATCAGATCCTCCAAGGCCATAAGTGCTGTGGTAAGAGGACTGATCAGGTAGAAAACTGATTGCTCCACCCTGGCCTTGAAGTCCTATAGCCTGATTCAAAAAGAGCTGGTGACAGGTTTATCTTTTATCTAACTAGAGCTGGAGAAAGGGGAGAGACCAGTTCTTGGCAACTATTCATGTCACCACCCTATCCTGCACAAACCTGCTCTGCTCTTCGCTACTAGAACTTGGAACCATGGACTTTACAGGTTTTCTTCCTTCTCAGTCAGAGCTGTCCATTCCTTCTTTCATTAAGCACATGGGAGCTATCAAATATGTTCTCAGCAGTCAGAGAGGTGGATCTAGTCTCATTCCTGTTTCCAAAGCTGCTATCAACCTAGACCCTGCTGCCTGAGGCTTCTTGGGGTCACCGCTCAAGCCTAGTACTCTGCTTTGTGGCTGTTCAGCAGTTTAACCGCACCAGGCTTCTAGCTGGCATGTGAGGCTTTGCCAGGCAGGCTACCAGGGCTTGAACCCTATTTCAGCACCTTGGCAGGTAAGGCTATCCTGTCTTTGAGAGGAAGCCAGGAAGTGGGTGTGGATGCTACATATGGCATATACGGCATCTACTAGCATTTCAGCTTCCTGATTCTGGTTTACTCTATTATATACACTAGGCCAGTCTTGAGATCACCCCATTTCTTCACACCTCTAGTTGAATTCTCTACTCTGGTTCAAGAAGTAAAAAGGGCATAGAGCACCAAGGAAATGTTCCAGGCTCCAGAAACAGGATTGTTTTCTGTTGGCCCCAGAAAGGGACAGAAAAAGAGAAAAAAGTAGAGGTAGAGGAGTAACTATTCCAATCTTTGGCTAAAAAGAGGGCAGCTGATGCCCTTATCAAGGGTCACCAGTAATCAACTCTCTCCCCTCTGTCCCTTCCTTTCACAACCAGTGCCCAGGGTTATAATCTGTCTTCCCTATAGGCAGGGAAGATACTGTCTTGGTGGGTGTCTGCCCACCTGTTGCTGCTTTCCTCATGTAGGGTCACCAATGCCAGGGAGGAGGCAGTTATTCGGCGCTGGGGTGCACTACCTCTGCACAGTCGCTGGAGCTGGTGTCGATATTTGTCTCCGGTGAACAAATAGAGCAATGGATCCAGACAGCTATTAGCACTGGCCAGGGGCCGAGTCACTTTGTAAACCACATTGACAATGTTCAGGATCTGGCAGTCAGCTTTCAACAGCCTTGCCAGGTAATAAATTGTGCGGGTGATGTGAAAAGGCACAAAGCAGACAGCAAAGACAGTCATCACTACAGCGATGGTGCGAAGAGAACGGAGCCGAGAAGATGATTGTCCAGCTCCTGGCAAAGGTCGATACAGTCGCAGGGCCATGAGTCCATAGCAGACCAGAGTGACCAAGAAGGGTAAGCCAAAGAGCAGCACCATAACTGCTGAACTGAAGTGCACATAGTGGTCAAACTCCTCTGGCCGAGTAGTGTCATGGCACAGGATGGTGGTCCCATTGGGGCTGGTTGTCACAAAGAACAGGTTGGGCACGAGGCAGCCAGCTACCACCAACCAAACACCTAGGCAAAGAAGGCCTGCAAATCGAGGGCGCCCCCAGCGTAGCGCCCGCAGTGGGTGGCAGATGCCCAGGTAGCGGTGCACACTGATGCAGGTGAGGAAAAGGACACTGCAGTAGAGGTTCCAATAGAAGAGAAAGCGGACAAACTTGCAGAAGCCGGTGCCAAAGGGCCAGTGGTTCCTGGCAGCGTAGTAGTAGACAAGGGTGGGCAGTGACAGCACGTACAGAGTGTCTGACAATGCCAGATGGAACATGTAAGTGGCTGTTGCATCCCAGGGTCGAAAGCGGAAGAGGAACATCCAGAGGGTTGGGGCATTGAGGGCCAGGCCCAGCACGAAGACAATAGCATAGCTCACAGGCAACAGGATGAACTTGAACTCCTCATTAAACCTACAATCACCATCTCCAGAACTTGGGCTGGGGCCTAGTGATGTGAATAGCAAGGAGTCTGCACTGGTCATGGCCCCCTAGAGATAGAAAGGACAAAAGTGAGTGTCTGATTTCCCTAGTTTTCCAGTCCTGATGAACCTACAACAAAAGAGCAAAAGCACCCAGGAGAGCTAGGAAGAGCAAGTCCAAGTGCAACCCAAGGCTATTCAGCCCCTACTCAGCTCCCTTAGCCCAACGCCTACCCAGCTCCATTAGCCCAGCCCTTACCCAGCTCCTACCCAGCTCTCTTAGTCCAGCCGAGGGACTGATGGGCATTAGGTAGTGCTCGGGCTCAGGTACGCAGTCAGTGGTGTTCTGCACCACTCTGTCTTCCAGAGCCTGGATAGCTGAGGAGGGTGCAGGCTAACCAGCAGGATCTAAAGAGAAGATACCCAGGCTCAAATTGTCATCTGACTCACCATGACAACTCCTGTCCTGCTGATGAGGGCCTCTCCCCCTCTCCTCTCAACTGGTCCTAGTTCTCCGAGCTGTTATTTTCCCCTGAAGCCACCCCACTTCACACCTGCTTCCAGCCCAAGAGCACCACCACCACCGCTCTTGCCTAGGAACCTTGGCAAGACTCCTACCCAGTTCCCTTGAAGCTGAGCCCAGCTGAATCTGTCACCCTTCCTCTTGGCAGCCAGAGGGCCTATGCTTGGGGGTGGGACTCAGGGTGGGGCCTAGCCCTCCTCCTGTCCCGTCCCAGCAGATTGCCAGAGCTAGAAAAACCCTTGGAGGTTATCTAGTCCAACCCACTCAGCACACCGATTGGGAAACTGGGACCCAGCAAGATTACTGTTTAACAGCTTCAAAATAATTGTGTACACAAGGAGACATCTAGGTTTACAGATAAAGAGGCAGGCCACTGGAGATAATTAAATTACAGGACGATCATATAAGTTTATGAGCATAGAAACATGGGAAATGAATTTTAATGTGGACAACAGCAAGTCAACACACTGAAGGACTTTTGAAAATGTAAATTACTGATAATCATCTTAACCCTGTGCACACTTAATTATATAAAATGTTGATCTAGTCCTTTCTCTGTGCTAGGCACTGTTCTAAGGACTTTATACCTATTGATGGTACCACAAGCTTTCTACCAAACAGGTTCTATTACTGTCCCTACTTTACTGATGAGAAAATTAAGGTATAGAGAGTTTGAGTATTTTGATGATTCATGGTGAAATCAATATTTGAACCCAAACCAGCCTGCAATGGACCAAACTCTAATATCCACGATAACTTGATCCTCCAAGCAACTGGCTCAGATCCAGGAAAGGGTCAACATTTCCCAGGAGCTTTCAGTTCTAGGCCCTGGTAGTTCACTAGGGCCTAGATTAAAAACTTCCAGCTTAATAGAATTCACATAATAATGGAGGTAATAATAAATCAATAAAATATTGAGTATGATTATTGTTATAAGAAAAATAAGGGTGATAATAAAGAAAGTATGCTGTTTTGAATATGGGAGTGACTTGAATAAAGAGCAGGTATTTTGAGAGGGACCAGATCTTGAAAGCGCTTGCAAGCCAGTGAATGTAAGGCCTTTACTGAGTGGAAGAAAGCCATAAAGTGTTTTGAGAAGAGAAGCATCCTGGCACCTCTGTTCTGAGACAAGATAGCAGGATTAGTAGCACAGTAAGAGGCTACTAACAATGAAGATGATGGTCATGGGGACCAGGGTGACAAAGGTAACAAGAAGTCATCATATTCTGGGTAGACTGTGAAAGTTGAGACACAATTTACTGTGGGATACGATAGGAAAAGGGAAGTCAAGAGTGGTTACAATTGCAGGGACATGCCTATAATGTCAGTACTTGGGATCAGAAGGATGAGGAATAAGGATTGTTCCAAGTTCAAGGCTAGCCTGTGTCACATACTAAAACTATGTCAAAATTTTTTTGATTCCAGATTTCTTGCCTGGGCAACTAGAAGAAAAGAACTACTATTGACAGGTTCAAGGAAGGCTAGAAGAAAGCACATTTAGGAAAAGAAGGAAAGTTCCTATTCTAGAAAATATGTTTTAAGAAGCCTATGACACACTTAAGGAACAGGCAGCCAGGAAGCAGTTCATATCTCCCTGTAGATGCTAGCCAATAAGGTACTCTTATACATCCCACCCCTTCCTACACAGCAATTTGTCTCTCTCCATCACTCCTAGAGAACCTGGTCTTAATACAGTAGGGAAGGCATACAGAGCGAGTCTTCCACTATTAAAAGTCTAATGTCAGAGAACAGTTGTCAGCAGCTGTGGATCTGAGGCTTCTGGAACTGAACGGAGGGGCTTTGTAAGTATCACTGTCTCTGGCATATGAGGCAAATTGGATCTGGAGGATGCTGTGGGTAAGATGAGCAGCAGTACTTGTCGGGGGGGATGAGCAGGCTGGAGCAGAATCTTGAAGTGGAGCTGGAAAGCAATGAAGACTCAGAACCTGATCCTCAGGTCCTGAGAATGTGACGTAACTGCATTGTGGAAGGGAGAGGACAAGGTAGGCCCACGGAGCAGACTCTAGAATCCAGCATGGAGATCTCTTGGAAGGTCTACAACCCTGGCTTGGGGATAGGGCACCTGGGGACCCAACCCTGTTTCAGAGTTGAATCAGGAATAACCTGAGTCCTGGGCTACCGACTTCTGGGATGTGGTATAAAAAGCCCAAGTGTGAGGGCTGGAGAGATGGCTCAGAGATTAAGAGCACTTGCTGTTCTTCCAAAGATCCTGACTTCAATTCCCGGCAACCACATGGTGACTCCAGCCATCTATAATGAGATCTGGTGCCCTCTTTCTGGCACCAGGCACACATGCAGGCAGAATACTATATACTGTATATATACTAAATAAATAAATCTTTTAAAAATGCCCAAGTGTTTGGAGCCAGGTGAGCTTGAGTTCAAATTCTTGTTCGGCTTATTAACTTTATAACCCCAGGCACCTATTTGTGACAATTTCCTCAAGAGAGAAATGAAACAGTAATATCAAAATATAGGTATCAGAATATGATTGATCAGTAGGTGTACAAACACTTTGTAAGTCATAAAATGCTGCAAATCGGTAATGTTTTCCTTCGCATTGTTCTGTTCCCAAGGATAAATTTGGCCTCTTCAGGGAAGGTGAAGTGTGTCTCGAGAACTGGTGTAGGCTCAAGTCATGGAGAAGTGCCACATTAGAAAAGACCTGACATGAGCCAGCTTCCTGCTTTACTGCTTCAAACTGGTTTAAGTAGAGGGGTTCCCCTGACTTCAGTACAAGCAGGTTTCTGCTTGTTCCTGGACACAGCTGCAGTAGCAGCTTCTGCCGCCACTGCCGCCCAGTGGCTACTTTAGGAAAAGACCTCCCTCAACATTCCTAATGGAAGCCCCAGTTTCCACCTCCCTGAGGAAACAAATCATCACAGAGCAGACTCCTTCCCATCTCTGAATTGCTTCTTCACTTTGGTCTCTGTGGCTTGCGTTACGTGGCTTCTGCTATTCCGCTAGATACTTCTGACTTTCTGTGCCCCCCCCCACTCCTTTTTCTCATCCTTCTCTACCAAATGTGGTCCTTTCCCAAAGCAGGCTCCCCTCCCTTCCACTGCCCTTCTTTTTCTCTTCTTCCCTTCCTCCATTGCCTCTTTCTCACTTTCCCCTGTCCGGCTCTCCTCAGAAAATTAACCTCGTAATTTTAACTGTCATTTAGTTTTTTCTCGATAATTTCTTTTGGTTTTGAGACAAGATCTTGCAAGGGTTTGCTTTAAATTCATGATGTGCTGCTCCACCTCCGTAGTGCTGTGTTACAATTATGTACCACCACACCTGGAAGGTGTTATCAGTAATTCCAATAACAAAGAGATTCCAGCATAGTTCTCTCTGTCTCTGGCTCTATCTCTGGCTCTCTCTTGCTCACTAGCTCACCCCCCCCTCTCAAATTCTCAAGTTTCTTTCTCAGAGCTGGAGAGAAAGCCCAGTATTTAAGAGCACTTGTTGCTCTTACAGAGGACCTGAGTTTGAGTCCTAGCACCCACCTGTAATTCCAGCTCCAAAGGATATGACAATTTTTTTTCTGGCCTCTGTGGGCACCTACACTCAGGTGTGTGTGTGGTGTACACACACATAATTAAAAATAAATATCTAAAAATACTTCTCTCGTGCTTTCAAAGCATTTTGTTTTCATAGAAATTATGGAGCACATCATGTATTTCCTATAATTATACTCATTTGTTTTTACTCATCTCCTTCTGGTCTTCTGACCCCTAAGCTAGATCCAAGGCTCCTGTCCTCACAGCCTTTCTGTAAAGTTATGGTCTAGAAAACAGCCTTCCAAATGAGGTAGGTGATTGTCCAAAATTGCCTTCCAGTCCAGAATTAAGAAATCAGGTATCTTAAGTACCTGCACATATAAGTATTCAATGAATGCTTAGTGAGTGAAGGAATGAATGAAAGTTGTGATTTTTCAAGTCGAATGGTTTCTACATCTATAGCCTACCCCTGTATAAGTGGTTTGTGGTAAATTATTTTCACATGGTATTTGCTATCAATCAGTACTTATCTTAATACATAAAGAAATGTTTCCATACCATTACTGGTGATAACCATTCCATTCTACTACTCCATTTTCCCCCAGTCCTCTCTTTCCTGGTCCCTCACATGTAATATTCATAAATATATTGGTGGTAATTTCTCTAAAATGTCTGTTGTTTACTTGGGGACTAGAGTAGAAAATGGGGGAAAGGTGTGTTTTCTAATCTTTAAATTAGGATAGGGGGGAAGGAAGAGAAGAAAGGAGGGAGGGAAGAAAGAAGAAAAGAAGCAAGGAAGGAAAAAAGGAAGGAAGAAAATGAACGGAAGGTAACAATATAGTTGAAAAATATAAAGGCAGATAGTTCTAAGGTTGAATTCTAGCTTCGTAACCTATCAGCTGCATGACTGTGAATAAGCTTCCCTGGACCTCCATTTCCTCACTTATGCTGTCAGGATACTAGTATCTGGAGTGTTAAGAGGAGAAAATCAGACAATACACATAAGAACTAGCATAGTATCTGGCTGGTGTCATCCACATCATTGTTAGTAGGTGTATTTTGGAGGCTATATTTTGAATGTTTTCCTTAAGTAGTGAAAAAAATGAGGTCACCTGAAAGTTAAACCTTGATGGAGAAAAACAGTAGTTGGAACCCTGGATAATCCAAATTTAGTAAGGAAATCAAACAGAGGTGACTGGCTCCCTACAGTTAAACATAAAGTTAGCTTTGCTTATGTGTTTTCTCTCTAGTGGGCCTTTAAGAAAATTGGGGAGTAGGATTTCTAAAACGGGCTCTTACCCTTCATCCCAGCTTGGCCTCTAACTCACTAAGGAGCCCATGCTGGTCTTGAATTCGGCAGTCCTCCTACCCCAGCCTCTGACGGGCTAGCATTGCAGGCATGTCCCACCACGCCCAGCTTAGTATGCCTCTCTTATCTTTTTAAATATAATCATGGAGGTAGTTCCCAGTGGCCGATCCATCCATCCCCTTTCCATCCTCCCCACTGAGCCAAGGCCCTTGTTCACATCCCACTCAAATCTGGTGATTTGGAAAGAATGTTAAGAGCCAGAGAAAGGTGGGGGAGCGGTATGGAACACTGAGTTCCAAGCCTGGCATGGCTGTTATAATCCTGGACTCACTGGAGCTATAATTACCTGTCTAAGATCTGCACAGAACTGGGCTCATGTACACCCCCCATTATCAAAGGGAGAGGAGCTCATGAGGCCCCACCCTCCCCCTGAGGATTTATGTGTAGCTAATGGCTCGTGGCAGTGTTACTGCTGGTAAGATGCCCTTGCTCCTGTAAACAAAGTCTAACTCATGCTCCAGTTAACAACCCTAATTTCACTGGGTCATAGAAAACAGACATGAAAATATAAAGGGGACTAGTTGAAAAGAGGAGAAAGAGGACAAGAAAGAGTAATTAAAGGTGAACATGGTCAAAATACATTATGTTCATGTCTGGAAATGTAATGAAATCTACTATTGTGTATAAGTAATACATGCTAAAAAGATATTTTAAAATCTGTTGATTTTCTTTCAGTTACAATAACAGAAAATTTCAGCTAACTTAAAAAAAATGTATATTAGCTTTCATTTAATCCAGGAGCGGATTCAACAGTTCAGTAATGTCACACAAATCTAGATTCTTACCATCTTTCTGATCTGCAACCCTCAGCATGTTATTAGAAATGCTCAGGGTCACAAGGGGATTATGGCACTCTGGGCATTGCATCCAAACTTGGCACTATTCAGTGAGAAGAGAGGAAGGCTTCTCTTCCTGTGTATTTATTTTTATCACTCAGGAAACCTTTTTCAGAATCTCCCCAGCATATTTCCTCTCATATCTCAGTGGCCTGAATTTCATCATGCCTAGCTAACCCAGTCGCTTTCAAGGAGATGAAACAACTCTAACTGATTTATTAAGAGGAGCACCGGAGGAGGGTAGATACCTCTAAAAATAGTGACTCTGTCTACAGAGATGGGAAGAAGGCTATTGAGTTGGTGAGCAACCCTGTCTGTACAATCCTTACCAAATAAGCCACCCCTTCCTCATACAGAGATGCAGCTAGCACATCCCAACTGGATGGTCTAGTAGGGATATTACTCAGGTGGGCAGAGTGGGAGTGAAAAGGACCTGAAAGTATTGCTGCAAGAGTCTATCAGAGATATGTTCCTTTGCTCTCTTACCCCTTTATCCTTGAAAAATGCTGGTACTCTGGGTCAAATGAAAAGATAGTGATAGTTCTCTTTGGGAAACTGCTAATAGGAAAGGGGCACAAGGGAGCTTGTGGGGGAGGGATGTGGGTGTATACAGGAGTGTGAGTTTCAGATACTGTAACCAATTATCACAGGCTTGACTGAAGACAGTACATGCTAGTGCTCTTACAAATCCAGAGGCCAGAAGTCTGAAATCAGCATCAATGGGCTAAAACTAAGGTGTTGGCAGGACTTTAACTTAAACTGCAAGAGTCACTTTGCAACCTGAGTCTATTGAGAATCCATTCCCTTGCTTTTTCAGCTTGCAGCACTGGCTTCTTCCTTAGTCTTCAGAGCCAGCAGTGATAGCATCTTGCTATCTTCATTGCCTGTCTCTATAGTCAAATCTAGTTTTTGGTTGTTTTTTAGGCAAGGTCTCACTGGGTAACCCTGACTGGCCTGGTACTCACTTTGTAACCAGGCTGGCCTCAAACTCACAGAGATCCATCTGCTTCTGCCTCACATGTGTTAGGATTAAAGGTGTGTGTCATCACAGCCAGCTTGCCTCTCTTTCATAATTAGACTGGTGACTCCATTTGGGCCCACTCAGATAATCCAGAATAACCTCTCTATTTTAAGACCCCTAATGACATCTGCAAAATCCCTTTCAGTGTGTAAGGCAATGTCTATAGGCTTCAAGGATGATGACCTGCTCTTTAGGGGTCAAAATTCAGCCCATCATAGTAAGAATTCACTGAAGTATACTCAAGATGTTTGCATCATACTGGGCACAGTGGCATACGCCTGTAATCTCAGAACTGTCAAAGTTAAGGCAGTTGTGAGTTCCAGGACAGCCTGAGCTACACAATGAGACTCTGTCTCAAAAAAAAAAAAAATCCTGTGCATTTTACCATCTAAAAATTACATCACAGCTCCAAATTACAAATACTCAGAAAAGAAAGAGACAATGATTTCAGTTAAATCAAAGTAAGGATTTAAACAACAAGGTCTCTTTTCTTCCTACTAGGGGGACTACAACCTGACTTGAAAGAGGAGGTGAGCACCTAAAAGGAAGAGTGTGAGTCTGTTGAAAATAAAGCCAAGATAGACTGAGTCTGTTTTTTGTTTGTTTGTTTGTTTGTTTAATCTTTCCTATAGTCACCAACCTTAACAAGTTTCTGGCTGTTTCCCACATGCCAAAGCTTAGTTTCCATCTCACTATAGTCCCCAGTAGGATCTGAGGTTCTCTAGTTACCTGGAAACACCCATGAAAGACTCAGCGAAATGAACTGAGAAGGTCCTGAGGTGCATACTCACACGAATGTGACACACGAGTGGCACTGGCAGAGTCAGTCAGATTGCAAGGGAATACAAGGGATTCTCTCCAGCTGTCAGCAGAAGATGTTGGAATCTGCAGGGCACTTGCTGGATTTCCAGCTTCTTCTGACCTAAAGTTGGACCAATGACATCTGGTTAGTGGTAGTAACAGAGACTGCTTATTAAGAAAGAGAACATTTCCAGTCAAGGAAGTGAACCAGAGAACTGAAAGCTCAATGGCACTGGCCAAGAAGAGTTGTGACTTTTTATAGATCATTAATATAACATGCCTTTTCCAGCATATGTATTTTAGGGACTTTTCTCACATGGATGCTCTGTCCCATACATGTAACTTTTGCTTTTGAGTTCTAGTCCTTTTCTTTGTCATTAGCTTATTTCATATGCTAAGTTTTGAGACAGGGTCTTTCTATGTAGCCCTAGCTGCCCTGGAACTCACAGAGGTCCCCTGCCACTACCTCCCAAGTACTGGGATTAGAGGCATGTGCCATCACACCCAGCCATATGTTAATCTTGATACTTCTATCTCTACATTACACAGGGCTCCAAGTGAGGTGAAGGAAGACTTAGCTCAGCCAGCCTTCTTAGACTGAGGACTAGAAAGCCCATATCAGGAGCTAAAGACTGTGGATATAAGTAAATACTGAAGACCACCCTGAGAGGAGGAGAAGAAAGATCTGAGTCCTGGATCCTCAGACTGTGGAGTTTCTGCTTCTACCTGCTTCAAGCCTAAAAAGGTGGGACCAAGGCCCCGTGAGAAAAACAAGAAATAGAGATAACTTTGTTGCTACTGTTTTGGAGGTCCTGGCAGCTGCAAGGACAGAAATATCTCTAATTCCATGAGTGGTAACCCAAGGTAAGGAAAGCTGCTTAGAGCATGGAACTCATTTCAGGGATTAAAAAGACTGGACAGTGAGAGGTGGGGAAGTTATTCCAGGTCTGGGTTTTACAGAAGTCGATTGTCTATTCTCTGTAAGCATAATGTTCTGCTAGTCTAGCAGAGAAGGATACTTTCTTCTCTGATAAGAAAGAAATTCAAGGATCTCTGTTCCTACTTCATCACCTACAGTGCTGTGCACTGGAGCTTAGATAATTAAAGTTTCTGGTCTGTTTTAAGAGTCCAAAGTCCCAAGTGGGGGAACTTGGAGAAAAGTTATTCTTTCCAGTACTCTTGGCTTTCCTGTGGCCTGGAAAAGATGAAAGATACAGAGGCTGGAATGTGGCACAAGTTGCTCAGACAAACCATGGTCCACACTGTGAACCCTCCTCTTTTTACACTTCACTATGCTTCACCTTTAAGAATTTCAACTTGGTTTTGATCCCAGCCCTCATGTACAAGGCTTCACAAGTCCAAACTCACCAATTTCCTTCTTAAATGCCCCTACCTGTAATTGTTAGGTCTCAACCCCAGGGCAACTGGCTGAGGTGGCTATTTAACATATCAAAGCAGATTTGACCTTCAGGTTCTCCCAGCATCCCTCAGTCCTTACCTGCTACAGAGTAGGGTTAGCATATCCCATCACTAACCTGAACTCTCCAGTCCAGGGCCTGGGTTGTTCTCCCCTCTGAGGTTCTTCCTTATATAACCTAGCTATTTTGGCTATATGGTTCTTTTTACCTTTTTGGTCCTTTCAGCCTCTTGGTCTCCTGGCTCCCTCCCCTCCAAACACACACACACACCACCTGGCTCAGGGTCAGGTTCACTCTGGACCCCTCCAGATACCTCTGGCTATGTTCTCTCTCTTAGCTACAATAAACCTTCTCCTTCATAGTCATGTCCTTATTATTCCTTTTTTTTTCATTCAGTAACATCATCAGAAACCCCTAGCCCCAGCCTACCTCCTCAGTAACAACCAGCCGTTCCCACAGCCACTGATCTGTACTCACTAATCTGTTTTCCAAACTCTTGGCCCCTGAGCTAATTATAGCAGTGTTTCAATGCCACCCACCCCAACCCTATTCTTGTTCTCTGACTCCCACCAATCTACACATTCAGAGGACTGAGGATATAAGAGGCTGGGAGGCAAGCTTAGCAACCAGAGCTGGAGGCTGATGTTAGCTTCAGTCTCTTTCCTCAGGTAATATTCTAAAGCTCCTTGCTTCTAGCCTATACTAACCCCACTTCCCATGCCTTTAGCATCTCCTTTAGGGGAAGGAGAGGAGAATCTTTTGTGATGAAAGCAATGGGTTTTCAGGTTAATGTAACTTCTAGAACTCACTACTCCCAAATCATCCCTCTGACCAGGCCTACTATGTATTGAAGGAAAGCACCAAAACGACATTCTCCTCTTTATGGGTCCCCAGCAGCTAAAGAGATGAGTGGGGATACAGTGGAAATTTTTGAGGAAAGAAATAAGAGAGATGCTGAGTAAAGGCAAGGAAGGCTTTTAGTCTCCACAGAGGCCTCTGTCACCAACACCAAGAAAGTGAGAGCAGCAACCCCCTCTCTCCTACATCATCCCCCATCCCTTCCTTTCCCCTTTTCTTCCTTCTCAGTTCAAAGTCAAAAACATTCCAATTCAGGGTCAAGTCTATTACGGGGACAACATGATATTTAATTGATCCATTTATTCATTCATATGGCTAACAAATTGTGTGCTGGGTTATGCTCAGTATCAGTGCAGCCCAAGAAACACATTTTAAAGGAATGGAGTGGAATCAATAAATAGAAAATAAATAGAAAGGGTTTAAAAAAATAAGGTGGGGAACAATCAAGGAAGACACTGGACATCCCTTTGGCTTTAACACATATGCAAATGTGCATGCATGTGTACACGTACCCGCATCCTACCCCCGACACACAGAGAGACAGAGAGATAGAAACAGAGATTGATTTGTGGAAAATAGGGAAGGGGGTGTTTTTTTCCTTGTCTAGTTGTGTGTGTAAGAGGTGCCCTAAGAAGGGGGAAGAACAGAAAGCAATGGGTGCTGGTGTGATATCTAAGAAAGTAAATTCTGATTACACTAGGTGCATCTCTGTGGGATAATGGATTGCAATAAGGAAAATAGGGGTTAAATAACTGAGTTTTTCTCCCTTCCCTCATCTCAGGAAATAGTCAACATAAATTTCTTGGCCAGCATGTCCACATAAGAATTCCTTCTAATGCTCTGGATCTGTGAATTGTTCCTTATCCAAACCTGAGTATTTGCCTTTGGGACAGAAGGCATTATAGCTTTGGGCCCTACTCCAATTATCTCTGTCTTTGCTCTATCTCGTGCTCTTGGGACCTCTTCTAATCCTAAGAATCTTTCATGTTTCCCAAATGTCCCTGTCTTTTCTTTTCTCTCTTCTTTCCTGCCCTGCCAACCCTTCTTCCTCTTTCTGATTCTTCACCCCATAGAGTGTTTAAGAAAACTAGCTCCAATGGGAAGGTAAGAGAGCCTGGCCCACCTGGGCAAATGAAAGGCCGAAAGGGATAAGTGGGGACATTGTTCAAGATCTCAGTGGACTGGGCTCTGGGGTTCAGGATGATTCATTCAAAGATAACTGTGACACTGATAGAACAAGTTGTCCCACAACATTTTTCCCTCTCCCTGGGGAAACAGACTTCATGGATGATGTGGACACTGTGGAGGCCACTGGTTAGTGAGTCCAAAGTGGGAAAGAGCCTGAGAAGGGAGTGGGAGCCAGGAAGTACAAAAAAGGCCAGGCATGACCATGCAGAACAACGAAGCCAATTGAAAGGTAGAATCATTTCAGGAATCAATTTTTTTGTTTCACTCACACTCAAGGTTTTTCTGACTAGGGTGCCATCCCTCCCTTTCTGTGCAGATGGAGTAATCCTTGTTGACCCTGAATACTTAAAAAGTCTAATGAGTAAGTAGAAATTTTTACTGGTTTTTGTAAAGCTGCAGGAGTCCCAGTTGAAATGCCAGGAATGTAAGATAGGCAATCTGAATGAGTGGTCTTGACCAGAGGGGCTTGAAAAAAAAAAAAAAACCCAAAAAACAAAAACGAAAGGCAGCAGAAACTGTGAATGCTTTGTTTGCCAGGTCCTGACAACAGGGAAGTTCGGCCCAATATGGCCATATTTCTTCAGTTATTAAAAGAATTGAAAGCAGAGCTCAGAGTAAGCACTTTAAAGGTACCAAATCTCAAAGGATTCTTTTTTAGTCTTTCCCCAAATAGTATTCAAAATAACTATATTTCTAAAGAACATATAAATTATACTCTTTAAAACTATACACAACAGGAAAAATTAAAAAATATACATAACAAGCATAAGTGTTAAAATTAAAATAATGTCTTAATAAAATTTCTGGTTTTTCCCATTATTGGCATGGTGGTTCTGCTTGACTGCTGGTTTCAATTTAGGCTTAGACTGCCTACAGAGTGAACCAATACACAGAAAATTTCATATATTTACCTAAATTTCTTGACTTTCAAATGTTAACAACTGACTGAAAGATTTTTAAAGACCTGTATAGAGCAAAATATTACTTTTTTTTCTGTAGCGTAAGCATCCCTCAGGCTTCTATTCTGAAAGTTCTGATATGTCATTTGATTGTTTTTTGTTTGTTTGATTATTTGTTTGGTGTATGTGTGTGTGTATGTGGAGAAACTGCCTAAACATTTTTTAACAAAAATTTCAAAGAAATAATAACCACAGGCAGTAACAGCAGGAGACAACACTCCTGGCAGCAGAGCTCTAGTTCAAGATTGCACTGAAATATTTTCCACTGTATTTTTCCCTTTTAATTCTCACTATGGATTAACCCCACTGTGATCCTGAACTGAAAATTGAATTCAACTGGAAAAAAAAGATTCAGAACCAGTTGGTGACTACTAGTCCAGAAATAGCCTTTAGATACTGAGGAATAAAAGAGCCTTCATCTCTGAGATTAAGCGGCATGGATAAGCAATCTGGCCAATTTCAAATGTCAGAGAAACTTTTAAGTATAGGCACAAATTAGCTAACTAATTTATAAGTAACAAATATTCTGTTTCTAAAATCTAAAAGCCTTTATCCTTTCACTCCTAAAAATGCCCAGAATAACCTATGGAAGGAAATATTTACTTTTAATAATTGCATGTTGCTTGCCATGATGGCTAACATCAGCTCCCAGCATCCAGGAGGTGGAGGCAGGAAGCAAGGTACAAGTTCAAGGCCAGATTATATATATATAAAATCTTTCAAAAATTACATATTTACTCATCAATTAGATATACTTTTCTTTGAATTTTCAGTATCTTTAGTAAACCTTTACATTACTATTCATATAAATCATACATATTTCTGAAATTTACTCCCAGTTGTATGTGTTGTTACTTTAAGATCATCTTATTTTCATCTCTTTTTCTCATATCCTTCTTCATCAAAGGTGGATGTGTTATTGTAAAGTAATGTGTTTTATGTCACTGAGTGGTAAAGGCAAGTGAGGCAAAAGACGTGGGGGTTGGAACACATTACTGTTTAACAATGCTCTATCTGCCCTCCCTCTGTGTTATTCCTTACAACTGCATATGAATGAACAGTGATTACAAAAATTAAAAAGTTTAATTTCAGAGAGAAAATGAGAGACATGTTATAAGCACCTAAGATGACCTTTTGTTCAGTTACAGCAACAAAACAATTTGGAATGCATCACAGCAGATAACATTGCAGTTATCTCTGAAATATGATATTGTGGCAGAGCTTTGAATTCTTTTTCTGATTATACTCTCTAATATTCCTAAATTTGTATGTATGTGCTTATATAATTAAAACAAAAATAGACAAATTTAGAGTAGATGTTGACTTTTAAAAGAAAATAAAAGCAAGCTACCAGGCCTGATAATATAGGTCTGTAATCCCAGATACCTGGGCAAGTGGGGGCTCAGGCAAGAGGATCACAAACAAGTTCAAGTCCAGACTAGGCAATTTAATGAGATCTTGTCTCAAGATAAAAAATAACAAGAAAGCTAAATGGTGGGGTACTTACCTATTGTGTATGAGATACTGAGAGTTTGAGGCCAGTCTGGACTACATAGTGAGTTCCAGGCCAGTGAGAGCTACATAGAAAGACCTGTCTCAAAAAAAAAAAAAAAAAAAAAGCCAAAGCCATAGGCTGGATCCCTATAATCACCAGTCAGAAGAAGGGTAAGGGGGCAAATAAAAGAGATAAGAAATGAAACAGTAAATGGTCTAGTGGTGTTTGAGGTGAGGATGTCAACCACATGAACTGTTCCTGGCAAACGTTGCTGTGAGTGTCTAACCCAGGCAGCAGAAACAGCACAGTCCCTCAGTCCTGCCTAAGCTCCGATTCGACCTCATCAATTTAGCATCGTCTCTTTCCTCTGCTATGAAACAACATTCTTGTGACAGCCAAGAGGGGAGAAAAACAAAAGCAAGAAACTGGGAAGGAAAGTGTTGTCTAACAGCACTGGTTCTGTGGGAGTGGGAAGCCTAGCATTTCAAGAGAGCTATTCTCTTAGGAGGCAGGGGCGGCTGGATGTCTGTGAGTTCGAGGCCCACACAGATGAAGAGACTGTAATCCTATTACTCTTAACCACATTTCTGTTTTCATTTACTAATGGTTTTGTGCAAATGCATCCTTTTTTATTTAAATGCTATACTATAAACATTTTAGAATTTTCTTTTATGCCTACGTTAATACATAAAAATCCGCAACTTTTGAAGTTCCTTAGTACTGTCTTTTCCAGGTATGCAATACACATTTATAGTTTACCATAATTGCATTTACAATCTAAAATTGTTGGATATTTCCTTTGTCTTCATGATTTTGCTGTTATAAACAGCTCTGTAAAGCATCCCCACCCTCACCCTTGCTTGTACCTAAATTATCTATCTCTTTAGGCTAAATTCCCAGAGAGTTCTATCTATTGTTTAATGTTCCCCAAAAAGTTTCTAACAATTTTTCTGGGGTTTTTTTTGTTCTTTTTTGAGAAAGGGTCTTATTGTGGAACCAAGGCTGTCCTGAAATCCATGCTGGCCTCAAACTCATGATCATTCTGCCTCAGTCACCCAAGTGCTGTAATAACAACGGCATGTACATGCCAGTATGGCCAGCTAAATTTGTTGGCTAATACTCCAGACTTATAAAAACATTAGTGTTATCATTACTTTTAGGCTTTTTTATATCTTCAAATATATATTCATTTTCCTCAATCCTAATTTTAAATGTAGATAATCTTGTGATTAATGTATTGACTTTCCTTTTGTTGAGACATACTCTCACTCCCAGACTACTTCCTCCAAAGCCCTGGGATTACAAATATATGTTACAATGCCAGATTTGATGTTTTGTATTTTTAATTTTATTTATTTAGTGATAAGGCCCTATTCTATAGCCAGCCCCAGGTGACCTGGAACTTGATGTGTAGACCAGGCTGGCCTAAAACTCACAGAGATCCACCTATTTTGCCTTCTAAGTGCTGAAATTAAAGGTACTCTGCCCAAAATTTTAAAAAGTCTTCGACACTTTCATATATTCTTCCTAGCTATTTCCCTTCTACTTTAGTCTGATTTCTATTTTAGTGTATGGGGCAGTTATGGATTGTATGCAACATACGTAATGAATTATTTTCTATTTGTGCAAGTTCTCTGTTTTAAGACCCCTGATAGACTTAAGGACATCTTTGCTCTTCACAGTCCCTTGATTTTTATCCCTGTCACTTTAGTTTCAGAGTATCCCTGCTTAGCTCACCCGACATTCTACTTGTATATTCCAGGGGCTTTCTGTCGACCCCTAATTTTAGGTAACAACTGCAAAGTATGAGTTCAACTATAACTGTTTCTTTTTTGTCAAGATTTCTATCATCCTCCTCATCATCATCAATCAGCCAATCAATCATTCATGTCTATAGATGTTGCCAAAGAAAATTCTCTTGGTTTGTTTGTTAAAGACAGGGTCCCACTTAAACTCACTTTGTACCTTAGGTTAGTCATGAAGTCCTGATCCTCCTGCCTCCACCTCCCAGGTGCTGCAATTACAGATAAACACCACATTAGGCACCAAAGAAAAATTTTTATGCAATAACCCTTTATAACCATCCTCTGAGTGAAGTTTGATCCAAATGATTCTAGACTTTGGAGTCTAGACCTGAAGGAGTTGAAATCCAGATCCTGACTGGGGATGTAGCTTAGTTGACAGAGCGTTTTTCTAGCATGCATCAAGTTCTAGGTTTGCTGCTCAGCACTGCCAGGCATAGTGGCATATACTCAGGAGCCTAAGGCAACCCTGGCTACATGACACTCTGTGTCAAAAATAAAAATATTCATAAACAGAAGAAAAGGAATCCCGAACCATTACTTAACTTCTTTACGGAAGGACGGATATGGTATAAACAATATAGTTACGGTCACAGAAGTGCCATTTGTGTAGTGAGAGTATGAATGTGTTATAAGTATGTGGTGGTACTATATGCATGTGAGTGTGCAGGTATGCATGCCTGTGCACATGCTGAGGCCAGAGGAGACCTCCAGGTGTCTTCCTCTATAACTCTCCACTGTATGAGATGAGGATTTCTCCATGAACTAAGCCCACCATTTTAGATAGGCAGTGAACATCTGGAATCTGTCTGTCCCTTCCCCCCATGCTAGAATTAGAAGTACATGCAGCCATGTCCAGCTTTTTAAGAAGGTTCTAAAGAGTCTAACTCAATCCTCATGTTTGTATAGCAAGCGCTCTTACCCACTGAGCCATCTCCTCAGCTCCAGTCCTATTCTTGACAGGTATACTAACGGGTCTAGGGAAGCCAAAGGATTTGTATAAGTCCTACTAAAGGACAGGTGTCTTGACCCTAAATCTTTTTTGAAATGTTGTTGCTAAATATCATGTGTTTGTATGTGCACACATGTGGATAATATACTTGTGTCAATGCAGATGTGTGCTCTGCCATTGTCTGTGGCTGGAGGTCAAAGAACAACTTTAGAATGTCAGTTCTTTTCTTTCATCTAATGGAGGCAAGATTGCTCTTGTTTCTGCCACTCTGTCTAGCTAACCTGTGAATTTCTGGCCAATTCTGCCTCTGCTTCCCATCTCACCTTATAAATGCAGGGATTACAGATGCAAGCCACTACTTAGAGCATTTTGAGGGTTCTGGGGATTGAAATAAAGTCATCTAGCTTGTGCAACAAGCACTGTTACCCACTGAGCTATCTTGCTGGTACCTGACACTAATATTTGTTAATTCTTTTAAACTATTAGATATTTCAGGCATAATATATATATAATATATATATATAATATCTACTACCTAGCACTGAAAAGATTTTGTCACACACAGTTTTAATCTTCATATAAATGTAACAGTGCACATTTAATTCTGGTGCTCGGATTTTTTTTAGTCACTGTTTCTTTTTTGAGATTAATTATGTTAATCTATTTCTTAGTTGATTCATGCTGTTACACCTAAATACCCAAGACTCAGTAATATATAAGGAAAAGAAATTTACTTTCTCACCATTCAGTAGCCTTGCAAATACAAGTTCAAATAACTAGCATGTTCAAGGCACTGTTAAGTCTGCCCCCTGCATACAAAATTGTTCCTTATTGCTGGGCCCTCTAGAGGGGAGGAATGTTGTATCCTTAAGTGGCAGAAGGTAAACAAGGGAAAAGAGATGAATGCTATATAAAGCTTCTCTAATAAGGGCCTTAACCCCATTCATAAGTGAAGATGAGGAAAGATTCAAGTTTACTGGCTATTAACCAGTTTTCCAAAGTGGTTATTTATGTTGCTCCCACCAGCCATACATTTGAACTCCAGCTGAGCTACATCATCATGATGATGTATTAGAGCCAGCGCTGTCTGGCTCTAATATTTTTGACAGTCTGATCTGGATGAAATGATATCCCACTGTGGCTTTAACTTGAATGTATCTGATTACTATTGAGATTACACAGATCATTGTCTATCATCTTGTGTTTCTGCTAATAATCCATCTCCATTCTTTGCACAAACTCACACACATACAGATATAGATATGTATATATATACATATATATTACTTATAACAGTCATTTCGTTCATGTGTGTGTAGGTATGTGTAGGTATAGGCCAGAGGTCAATCCTCAAGAGGCACTATGTACTGTATTTCTGAGCCTGGATCTCTCAATGTCACTGATTAGGCTAGGCTGGGTGGCCAGTGAGCCCAAGGGATCCACCTGTCTCCACCTAGCAGCACTGGGATTGAAAGACTGTACCATCACTTCCCACATTTTCACATGGGATCAATTCCAACTCGTCATGCTTTCACGGCAAATTCTTTTCCAACTGGACTATCGCCTCAGCCTCCCAAAGCTTGTTATATTCTAAATGCCAACCTGTTATATGTGTTTCAAATATTTTAACTCTGAATTTCCCTTTTTCTTTGTGACACTTTTAACACAGAGATGTTCAAAATTGTACCGCAATTAAATGTATGGATTCTTTTCTTTGTGACTGGACTTTTGGGACCATATTAGATTGTCTCTTTGGATCTTCCTATCACCCACTTAACAAAGACCATTCACAGTTTCTTTTTGTCATCTCAGCCCCTACAACTCCAGACCTGGATGGACAGGGAGGTTGGTGACACCCCTCCCCCATATCCTATTCCTTACCTTAGAAGCCCTCTGATACCCCCTTTTTGTACTAATGTCTTGACTTGGATAGGCAGAGACACGAACTAGAGCAACAGATGTTTTTAAGGGAATGGGAATTTTAGATTTAGGTTTGGGCATCCTCTCTCCAACCTTGTCATAGGGTCCTCCTGCTTCAGGTTCACTACCATGGAGAAGCTGTTTCTGCCTGTGTTTCTATCAACAACAGGACCAACAAGGTCATCAAAAGAATCAAGATTGCAGGTGACCTTGCTGCTCTGCAAACGACCTTCAAACCACAGGTTCTAAACCACAACTGTGCTTCTTACACATTTACACTTATCTTAGTTTTCCTTACAAAACAGATCTATCAAAATACGTGATCCCATTTTACTGCATATGTATAAAATCACATCAAAGGGCAGTAAGCTGGGGTCATGAGGGTAAATGGCTGATTAGTCATGTACTTTCCCTGGCTTTTTCAGTTGTCCAGACCACAGATGTTGTTCTGTATTCACTAGACAAGTACACGAAGTCTGTGCTCATTCAGGAGTTCATATGAGCTGGTGCTGGGGTGAAGGTCAAGGGGTGAGATGGTGAGAAGGCAGAGAAGCAGTTTTGGAAAAGAAGTAGTAGCAGGGAGAACCTAGAAATGAGGACTGTCAGCGTGAGGGTGGAAGTATAAAAAGGAGGGAACTCTCTGGAGAAGTAAGGTGGGGGTGTGACTCATAGGAAGACTACCACAATGCTAGGACAGGGATTTCCCATCACAGCTAATTCTTCCCATTCTTCATAGATATGGCACCTCTCTTTAGATTGTCCACTGGTTTTTGAGACTGTGCTAGATACTCTTGGGAGTAAAAGTTGAGAAGAATAGCCTAAAGTTCTTCTCTTGTTCTCTTTCAAAGAGAGACAGTAGCAGCTAACTCCAGCTTCTCCCAGACCTTTGAAGTAACCCCACTCCTGGCTTCCAGAAGTGGGACCTGGCATTGGATGGCAAATGCAAGCATGAAAACACCAATCTGCCCTCTAGCACAATGTAAGCTTAAATGTAATTTACAACCTCTGCTCCCCACCCCACATGCTCTGAGGTTTCATCCTCAGTCAAGCCTACTTGTCTTTTAAAATGTCCCTCAGCCAGTGTTCAGTATGCTCTCAAGCCTCAGAGCCAGCCTCAAGCTAAATTAATGCCCATGGGACCAATGTTAAACCTAGGTTTTAGGTAATGAGAAAGAAAAATGCAGAGAACAGAGAATCTTTGCTGCATAAAATTTCACAGTTCATTCCAGTCATGAGGGTGAATGCTTGTGATCCTAGCACTTGGTCAGCACAGAAGCAGGAAAATCACACGTTTGAGGCCTTCCTAGGTTATACAGTAAGACCCTGTAACAAACATGATACAAACAGGGCTGCTGCAATGTCTCAACAAGTAAAGACATCTGCTGCTAAGCTGACTGCTTGAGTTTAATCCCCAGGACCCACACCGGGAAGGAAATAATTCTTGTTGTCCTCTGCCCTCCACATGTTTACCATGGCACCTCCACCTCCACAAATATACAGGGGCACAAAAATAGATAAATAAAAATGTAATGATAATACAATAATTAGAAACAAGGCACAATTCACAAAGGCCTTGTATCTTACTATTGTCCTCCTAAGAATATTGCTGAGTAGTGATGGTACATGCTTTAATCCTAGCACTTGGGAGGCAGAGGCAGGTGGATCTCCATGAGTTCAAGGCCAGACTGCTCTACAGAGAGAGTTCCTGGATATCCAGGGCTACACAGAGAAACCTTGTCTTGAAAAACCAAAATAATAATAATAATAATAACAACAACAATGAAAGAGTACTATTAAAGTACACTGGCCAGGTGGTTGGGTTTGTTGTTGTTGTTTCTCAGGTACAAAGGATGAGCTCAGGGCTTTACATCCCCAATCCTGGTGAGGTATGTCATTCCATTCTACACATAAAGTCTCTAAGGCTCAAAGACAAGAGATTTGTTCAAGGTTGCATAATTATGAGGCAGACAGGATTCTAGTATATGCCATCTGGTTCTAAACACTGTAATCTCTACAATAGTTATTATCTAGAGAAGATCGAATAGAGTGAAAGGCTAGAAGATGAGAAATGGTGGAAAAAGAGAGTGAAAAATGAGAATTATATGACTGGAGTTGATAAAATTCTTCGATGGCATTTATTTGGTGCTATGCCTTCAGATTAGCATTAAATGTGTTGCTCACCAAAACCACTTGTATACCATCTATAATCATAAATGCCTAATTCTCCCCATGCCTTATCATTCAAGTGTCTACAGGTTGTTGTTCATAGAAATAACCTTAGAAATTATCCAAAGAGCATTATTTTGAATAGAAAGAATCAGCACCCTAAAGCAACCAAAAGACTACCTCAAGAGCCTTACAGCTTTTGGCATCTTATTTTTGAACCAGCAGGCTTCTACTGAGCACCTAGTAAATGCTCATTCCTATGCAATACAAAGGATATATACAAAGAAATTTAAGACAGTCTTTGCATTCAGTTAATACATGGCCTCCATGAGGAACAAAGAGGAATGCAAATGTAATCCAACAGTTAAGTGTTAGTGCATGTGGTTCATATTATGAGTCCAATAGAAGTTAAAAGCCAACATAGCTTACAAAGGATTCTTAAAGGAGATAGAATGATCTATATCTTTAAGAATGTATAAAAGCTGGATACTAATAGTAGAAGAAAGGAACATTTCAGACTGGAAATATGGCATGGGAAGAAGCTAGAAGCTGTAATCCCACATGGCATTTTGAGAAGCAGAACAGGCAGACAGGCTGTGTTCTAGGTGTTTGGCAGGTAAGGCAGAAATGAGAGAAGTAGATGAGGCTACATTGCTTTGGCTCCTGAAAATCAAGCAGAGTAGCTGTATACAACAAATTAGACCCTCAAACAGACTGTAACATGGTCAAATGGAATTTTGGGAAGAAAAATCTCTCAGTTGGGTATAAGCAATTATAGCCTGGGATATTGGGTATAAGCAATTATAGCCTGGGATATCTTTTGAGAAAAGACAAAGGCAAAGAGCATGGTAATAGGAAAGCATAGGAAGAATTTGGGGGAGACTAGTTACTATTTGGGGTATCATTTTTTTTTTATTCACAGTATCCTAGAAGTTCTGTCAGCCAGGTGAGAAGCTAGGGTCAGAGCACTGAGGCAAGATGGGGAGGAAGAGGACATCAGGAGACCAAGTCCTCAGAAAAATCTGAGGGTCTCACAGGACTGGAAAAACTTAAGGAAGGTTGGTGACTGGGCCCTTTAAGGACATCAGTAACTCCACCTTGAAATACTTGCAGTGCTGTTGGTGTGGAACTGCCCCTCATCTTGATCCATCCAAAGCCATCTCATGGTGAGAGAGCAGGTGAGACTCCCAGGAACTATCATCCTGTGGGTTGCAGGCCAAGCAGTTCTCAGAAAAGAGTGGCTTAAGATGGCATGACAATACGCAAGTTGGATGTCTAGGTTTTGGGGGGACATATAAGGGAGGGGAAGGCCTAGGACAAAAAGGAGGGAAAAGGGCAAAACAAATGTCATGGAACTACAGAGTCATTTATGAGCCACAGTTCCATTTTCTGTCCCTCTCCATGCTTGCCACAGTGGCTACCAGTTATTAGGTTTGGAAGCTCCCAACCCCAACTCCCTTGCCTATTGCTCTAATTTATGATGGGATTTTTAAAAAGCTTCCCCAAGGTGTTGCTTTCAAGACTGTGCACTTGAAACACGGTTTAGCTTCATGTCACAATCTGGTGCTTTTCACAGCTCTCGTTCCCCTGCCTGCCTCCCTGCCCTTCGCCTGCTGCTCTTCTTGGAATTGGTCTTCCTCCTTATCCCTTCCATTTTTCTTTTTGTCTTTTCTTGCCTCCAAAAACCCATTATGTTGCTAAGCTGTCCTTATGATCCCTTACCCCCTGGCAAAACTGGGTTGGTTTTATTTGTTGATTTTTAAGCTGCTGATTTGGGAGTCCATTGCTTCCACATCATCCTCAGCTTCTTTTTCTAATCCTTTCCCTCTTCTCCACCCACAACTGTTTCCCTTCTAACACTCCTGGGGGCACTGTTGTCTAGACAGATTGAGAAGGGAAATAAGCCCTCTACATGGGTGGTGGAGGGGAAGGCTGAGGAGCAAAGAAGGGATGACCTCCCTAGAATTAATAATGTGGAGGAAGCCCAGGAAGGGGTTTGCTAACTGCATTCCTCTGGTGCTCCTGCAGGCTGGGAGGACATCGTGACTGAGGAGTGCACACAACAGAACAGACAGGCACAGAGCTAGAAGACCCCAGCAGCAGACAGTGTTCAGAGTTACTGATATCCTCCTATCTCTGATAGTCCTGTGTGGGACTCACTACAACACTATGATAAATTGTTTTGTCCAGACACGGCCGGTGTCCCTGTGCTATTTTTTTTTCCCTCTTGGGGTGTACTGGAACCATAGACAATGATCTGTCTGATTCAGGCACTTGCACCACTCCCCAACTCTTACTTAAAAGCTTGATTGGATTACCTCTATTCAATACTTTACCTCTTTGTGATCCCAGACTTCCCTCTGACAAGTCATTTGCCTTTTCTCTCTAGCCTCAGCTACCCCAATCTCCACCTGTATCTCTTACTCTTGTAATCACCTTTTGGCCTAGCAGTAGGTGCTTACACTGTAAGAAACCCCAGAGAGGAAGTCAAAGGGGCGTGGTCACTCCCAGGCGGGGCTGTGAGAACAACTGTCACCACTTGTAACTGGAGAAGAGCATGATGTGATATCAGGTGGTAGAGGCCCAAGTGCAAACACCGTTGTTACAGCATCTCTGCCTGCCTAGTTCAAGAAATGTTTTTGGTCCTTCTAAGCGAGGCCAGGAGCCCTGGAATGAGGTCAAAGGCCTTGGCCTGAAGACCAAATAGGAAACAAAAATGCCAATCTCTATGCAAATCCAGACTCATCTTTCTGGTCTGGGATGGGCTTTGAGATAAGAAGTTGTAATTATGGGATGAGATAAGATGGGATGAGATGTCTACTTCTAGGCTGAATACATTTTGCTGGGCAATTCTGGTGTGCGTTGGCAGAGGAGGTGCCTTAGACTCTGAAGAAGGGACAATAGTTGGCCTTTGAAAGAGAAGTAGGCCCTCATCTTGTTCTCTCTCTTCCACTGCTTCTGGTGTCTATCCTGTTTGCCATTCTGAATGAGATTTAAGCAGGGAGCCTACTATAAAAGGTCCTCTGAAAGGCTCCACCAAACAGGGGATTGAAGCAGATGCTGAGACTCACAGCCAAACTGTGCAGTCTTATGAAAGAAGGGGGGTGGTGGACATGGAGGGGACAGGAGCCCCACAAAGCTAAAAACACTAAGCCCAGGCAGTCCTACAGAGACTGACATACCAACCATGGACCATGCATGGAGACTAGAACCCCTGCTCAGACACAGCCCATAGGCAGCTTAGTTTCCATGTGGGTTCTTGAGTAAGGGGAGCAGGGGCTGCCTCTGGCATGAGTGTGATTGCCTGCTCTTTGATCATTTGTCCCTGGTGATGCGGACTTGCCAGGCCACAGAGGAAGAGGATTCAGGCAGTACTGAAGGGACTTGATAAACTAGGGTTAGATGGCAGAGGAGGAGGTCTCCCCTTTTAGTGGACTAGGGGAAAAGGATTGGGGGTAAGACGGAGGAAGAAATGAGGCTGGGGAGAGTTGAAAGAGGGGGCTTCAATCGGGATACATAATGAATAAATTTTAAAAAAAAGAAAATTAAAAAAAAAGGAGACAATTATGTACTAGATGGGTGGGTAGAAAATGGCGATATGTCTCATCAATGTGGTGTGTAACATGGCTGATCTGACCATCAAATGATAAGGTTTGTTGGTTTGCAAACCTAAAGTCCAGTCCTCACACGGAGGGCCTTCTGTGCTCTGTTTACGTGGAGGAGCAGAAAGTACCAGTGTTGGATCAGAAAGTCACGGGTTCAAGGCTTCTTGTGTTCCTGGCCCTAGACCAGCATCATTACATGTAAGGATTTAACCTCATCCACTAACTATAGGTTTCCACTCTCTGGGCCTTTACTTATTGTCCTTTGCCTAGGCAAGTCTACAGAAAAGGGGACCTCAATGTGATGTTTATTGAGACCAGTGCAAAACAAAAAAACAGTTGCACTGTGCAAAACAGAACACCCATTTCTCTTTGACATATCCTTTGCAGGGTCTCTAGTTACCACCACCACTTACTTAGATAACCTTAGATTGCCTTATGAGGGTGAGGAGGAAAAGTTCACCTACCCTACCCCCATTATGCAGGTTGAAAGTGCAAAATGATCTCAGCCTCTGAACCTTAAAAAAAAATTTAAAAAAAACCTTAAAAAAAAAAAACCTTAAAAAAATATATATTCATATATATATATATATATATATATATATATATATATATATATTTATATATAGTTTCTGCCCTTCCTTCCATAAATGGCTTCACCTCCACTGCAGAAAAAAGAAAAAGGGCACATCTTTTTTTTTTTTTTCCTTAGTTTTTCTGGGGTAGGGAGTATGAAAGCAGAGAAGCAAGTTTCACTTGCTGTTAAAAGCCAGGCACATTTTTCTGCTTAGGTGGTAATGAAAAACAGAACTCTAGCTCCTAGAGTTCTAGAACTCTAGTGGCTCCTTTGTTTAAATGAAGACAATGGGGTCAGAATTTCTTGTTTTTACTAGAAGCTGTTCCTAGGAGTTGACCTTAACTCTACTATCATCCTTACTGTGAACTTTGGGGGCTGAAAACTGATTTTAGTCCTTGCAGGATCCAGGGATCAAGATCCATTTTCCCTATCCCGTAGCTTAGGTCATCTCTGCCTAATTTGGTAGACACTTTGGGTTTTTGATAGCAGCCATTCTCTCCCACTTCTAGAGTTATGGTGGTTTATTTGTTTTTGAGACAGTGGTTCTCAACCAGTTGGTCACGACACCTTGAGGGTAGAACAACCCTTTTATAGGGGTCACCTGAGACCATCAGAAAACAGGTATTTACAATTCATAGCAATAGTAAACTGTTACGTTACGAAGTAGTAACAAAAATAATTTTATGGTTAGGGGTCACCACAACATGAAGAATTGTATTAAATGGTTGTAGCATTGGAAGGGTTGAGAACCACTGCTCTATGTAGTTCTGGTTGTTTGGGAGCTCACTTTGTAGACTAGTTTGGCCTGGAATGCACAGAGATCCTCCTGCCTCTGCCTCCTAAGTGTTGGAATCAAAGACGTACACCACCACACCTGGCCTGGTTATAGTTTTAATACTGCCTTCCAACTCCTAGAGTTAAGAATAAAACAGCTCCCAGAAGTGCTGTCAGTTTCTTTTACTACATCTCAGAGCTATTGGGTGGCACAGAGCACCCTATGTTCATTACTAAGACATTTATCTATCTATATAGGATGTAGTTCTAAAATAGCTAGGGTAACTTCAAAGGCTACTAATTTTTGCTCCATTTTTATTAAAATTTGTGTAAGTATGATGATAAAAATATACCTAATATAAAAGAATCTTCAATAAATGGTGCTGGGAAAACTGGATGTCTACATGCACAAAAATGAAATTAGACCCATATCCATCATCATTTTGCACACACACACAAAAAAAAAAACCTAACTCCAAATGGAGCAAAGACCTAAACATGAAACAGTATACTACATGATATAGGTGTAGGAAATGACTTTCTGAATAAGACTCCATTTATCCCCAAATTAAGGTTAATACTTGTCAAGTTGGACTTCATAAAACTAAAAGCTTCTGTACAGCTAAATCAACAATCAACTGAGTAAAGAAACCCATCAAATGGGAGAAAAATCTTTGCCAGCTATACATCTGACAAAGAAGTAATATACAGAATATACGAACAAAGTGGGAAAAAAAAAAAACCGAACCAACCAAACAAAAATGATCCATTAAAAAAAAAATGGAACGGGGACCTGAACAAATTCTCAAAAGAAAGACTTTGGCTAAGAAATAACTCAAGAAATGTTTGTTGTGATGCATCAACCAAGGACCATGCATGGAGAGCACCTAGACTCCCTGCTCAGATGTAGCCCATAGGCAGCCCAGTCTCCATGTGGGTTCCTGAGTAAGGGGTACAGGGGCTGCCTCTGACATGGACTGTTACCCGCTCTTTGATTACTTTCACCTGGTAGTTCTGCCTTGTCAGAACACAGAGGAAGAGGATCCAGGGAGCCGTGATGAGACTTGATAAGCATACTTGTGGATGTGTGTGAGAGGCTAACCTTATGTTACTAGGTTCTCCTCTCATGTGAATCACAGGGATCAAACCCAGGCTGTCAGGCCTGGCAGCAAGTGCTTTACCTTGCTGAGAGCCTTCATTGGCCCAGACCGTTTGAAAACCTATTAACTAGGAGTTGTTGTTGCATCTCCTTTCCCAGTTTCTTGGGCATCAAGCCACCTGAATTAGTAAATGATATTTAACCTGAAATCTAACTCAGTGTGTCCTTCTACTGGGCCTTGAAGAATTTTTAGTATTTAAAACAAGAACCACATTAGTAAAATTAAAATAATGAATAACCATGAACCTTATCTTAGAGCCAGTGGTTCTCAACCTTCCTAATGCCGCAACCTTTGTGGTGACCCCAACCGTAAATTTATTTCATTGCTACTTCCTAATTTTGCTACGTTTTGAATCATAAATAACTGATACGAAGATTATCTCAGGCAATCCCTGTGAAAAGGTCATTAAGCCCCCCAAAGAGGTCATGACTCACAGGCTGAGAACTGCATTTCTAGAGCAAGCACTTTACAAGAAACTTCTATGGGTCTCTTCCTAGCTCTTCATCATAAATGTCAAAGGTGTTGCACAGGTAACCACAGCTGTGGTGTGCTCATGACTACAATAGCTATGCCATATCCAGAAGATGAAAGATAGCTCTCCTATCTATCCTCTGGCTCTGACTATTACCCCTCCCCCTTCTGGAATGTTCCCTGAAGCTCAGATGGGGTGTAAAACTTTTAAATGTTGCAAATATGAATGTTGAAATTAATAAATTATGGTGAGAAAAAAATCTCAAACGGGGGCTACAGAGAAGTCAATGTCAGTCAAGTCCTTGCTGCATAAACATGAGGACATGAATTTGAATCCCATAGTGTACTTAAAAATGGGTGCCTGGGTGCCTGTCATGGTGGCACACACCTTTAATGCCAGCACTGGGGTGGCAGAGAGAGGAGGATCCCTGGGGCTTCCTTGCCAGACAGGCTAACCAAATAAAAAAGATTCATGTTCAGTAAGACACACACTCTCCGAAAACAAAGTGGAAAGTGACTGAAGAAAGATGTCAGCTTTGGACTTTCACCTCTCTTTCTTCTGTCAAACACATACCCTGTTACCCACAGCTGGGTGCACTGGTGTATACTTGTAACCTCTAAACTTCAGAGACTGAAGCATGAAGATCTCAAGTCCAAGATCAGCTTCGACTATGGTACCAAGAACCTGTCTCAAAAAAAAAAAAAAAAAAAAAAAACAAAACTAAAAAACTTATTAACCATGGAGTCTTGAGTTTAACATTCAGTAGACTCAGCAAATAGTTTTGTGGAAATACCTAAGCTTTTCTTTCTGGGATGGCCACTGGGGGTCAGCAGAGGAAATCAGAGGATACAATTCCTAGGAAAACTTAAGCTAATTCTATCTCCAGCTCTGCTCAGAAGGTACAGTGCCAATTAACAGTGGAGCTAAGCGTTTAGCAATACCTTTAGTACAGCTGGGGTAGGACTCATGGGAAGAGCCAGTTTTTACATTTCATCCATTTGAAAATTTATTTTCTCTTGCTAATTTAATAAGGTAAATTCAGCCAGGTACAGTGGTGCATGCCTTTGATTCCAGCACTCAGGAGGCAGAGGCAGATCACTGTGATTTTGAGGCCAGCCTGGTCTACAAAGTAGGTACTGGACAGCCAAGGCTACACAGGGAAACCCTGTCCTGAAAAACCAAAATAAATACATAATTAGATAAGATAGATTCCTAGGTTGACCCTCAAACCAAAAGAATCACTTTTCCAGAGGGAATTAAGAGACTCAGTTCAGCTCCCCAGGATCCTTGTGTGCGCTTGCGTGCTAGAGGACAACAGACAACTTTGTGAATCGGTTCTCTCCTTCCATCATGTGGGTCCTGGAGATCAAACTCAGATTGTCAGGTTTGGAAGAAGGCATCCTTTCAGAGCCATCTTGATGGCTCGACGTAGGATTTTAGTTAAGTCAAATTTTGGGCTTTCATTGTAGTAGCACCTCCTTCAGAGAAAAAAAAAAAAACACAAAACCTTTAAATCCTGAATGGGTATTTTAGTATCAGTCAGTAGAGATGGCACAGGTGTGATCTGTGCAGGTATCTATGTCATACCTAGGATGACAGAAAGTTATTTGGGGGTAGGATCAGAAAAGGAGGGAGTTGGCAGTTACCACTATTCAAACTACAAGTGGGAAATTAGGAATCGATTTCCTACTGCTCCTTGTGAAAAGAAATCTATCTATGCTACTTCCTTGGCTTATGTTCCAGATCAGAGAATATGGGAAAGAATATATTAATACCATCCCTCTGCAGCAGAAAGTCTTAACAAGGTAAATTCAGCCAGGTACATAATTAGATAAGATAGATTCCTAGGTTGACCCTCAAACCAAAAGAATCACTTTTCCAGAAGGAATTAAGAGACTCAGTTCAGCTCCCCAGGATCCTTGTGTTCGCAGGGTTTCTCTTTTGTAGCCCTGGCTGTCCTTGAACTCACAAGACTCCAGGATCCTGGGGTTAGGAGCAGTTTTACCCAGGGCCCTTGACTCACCCAAGGCATCTCTTGGTTATTCTCTGGCTACTGTTCTTTAATCTCACAACTATTCTGGCCAGATATAGATAGTTGTAAACAGGTATGATGTTGCTGTTTATTCCAGTGTTTGGTTGTATTTTTTCCCTCAATGGCATCTTATATCCAAACAGTATCACTCCAGCCACATTTATTCAGTATTGTGTTTTTACTTTGGGGGAGATAAGGAGGAAGTGGCAAAAACAGTGTCTCTTTGAAGTCTCCCAAGTGTAAGGGACTCCAAAGTATATGTACAAAGACTAGATGGCATGGTCAGGAAAATCAGATGGAAGGTCCCCAAGAATGCTTTTTTCTACTGATTTCTACAAATAAAATAAGCTGTAGAAGTGACCAATCTATGGTACCTGATAAATGCCAGCTGCTTTCTACCTGGCTTTCCCCACAGGCTAGACATCATCTTTCTCATTTGTGAAACTCACCTAGCAAACTAGGGAATTCCCACTACAATACAGTTTATATATAACACAGCTGGTATGCTGTCTCCCCATCCTCCCTATTCACTAAGCCAGGAAGGTGCTGAGAGTAGAATGTCATGACTGGCTTCTCGGAGGGCTAGCCAGCTTGCCCTGGCAGATTCCACATGGAGAGTTGTGAGCTGCAAGTCTCTAGTGCACAGTCCTCTCTTTTTGGCGATGATAATCTGGGGTAAGAAAGAACATAGCACATTATTTTCAGGCTGAGTTCCCAACTTCCCATTCCCAACTTCTGGGGCTTGCCATTATCCACATTTAAAAGAATTCTAGTTACCTAAAGCCCTCCCCTGTAAATAAAAATTTAAAAAAAGAGAGAAAATAAAGTGTCTTACTGTAGGGAAAGAAGCGCACACGCATGCTGATTTCTCGTGCTGTCTTCAGGATTTCAACAGCCTGGAAGGAACACAGCAGCTTGTACAAATGAAGGGCTACTACCCGGGACAGAAACATAACACAGCAATGGAATGTGTCACTTCAAACATCTAGGTCACTGAAAGCTCCTCTCTTCTGGTACATTTCCCTTGAAGAGATGCTTTCTTCCAGGTTAGGCTAATCCTGTCCAACCTGTCCTACCTGAGATGGTTTCGTGCAGGACTAAAGCCCACACGCTGTGCTTACTTTGCTGTGCTCAATGTCTTGGAAATCCACATCGTTAACGGCTAGAACCTGGTCCCCTTCTTGAAGGCCTGCTCGATGGGCATCAGAGTCTGGAATCACCTGTTGGAAGGGGAATAATGTACGTGAGATGGAGTAATTTCAAGGAAACTGCAGGGGCAATGCAAATGTGTTATTTTCTGCGATACCACAGGGAGATAAGCAGCTTGCCAAATCAAATTTGGTCCTCTATTAGGTTTTGGTTTTTATACATTCTTTTTTTGTTTTTTTCAAGACAGGGTTTCTCTTTTGTAGCCCTGGCTGTCCTTGAACTCACAAGACCCACCTGCCTCTGCCTTTAATCCCAGTGCTGGGATTAAATAGGTGCACTACCACTCTGGATTGGCTTTATAGATTCTTATTACCTGATTTTCTTGCTTCTGCCTCTGGAGTTCTCGGATTACTGGCTTGACCCATTACACTGGGCCCAAATGCAATTTTGGGAAGGAAAGCCTGAGTTTCCATTATGTCCATTCTATGACTCTACCAGATATCCGTTTTTCAGCCATTGGGCCACCAGTGCAGTAGCTATCCACACAGCTTACTATACACACACATTCACACACAGACCTTGGATATGAAGATGCCTAGCTGTGAGGCCTTTCCTCCTCGGATGTTAAATCCCAACTGTAAGACAAGAGCACAGAATGGAAATTCAGTACAGAGCACAAACACAAGAACAGGAGCTTCACTGTACTCAGAAGAAAATGAGACACTAAGGAACTGTCATCTCAGCTTTTCTGGTCACCTACCTCCCAACCCACATCCATGCCCCAAGTACGGTCAGCTTCTGGCATAGACAAAATGTAGGCTAGAATAAAAACCTCTCTAAGTTTTACCTGAGCACCAGGAGGCTTCTTCAGTGTGACAATTCGTGGTAGAAACTGGGTCAACTCATTGTTGTAGTCTGGGTGGTACACTCTCTGCAAGACACAGCAATCTCATTCCCAGTCTTAGATGTCACATCTACCTTCTTTTAGAACATTAGTAAATCAAAAGTCAGGGAGTGGTAAAGCCACAGACTCAGTTTACATAGAACAGATCATACATACTAAATGAGTTTAGTCTCCAGACATGCTAGTAGCCCCAGAGATTCCTATTCCTTTTTCTTTCTTTCTTTCTTTCTTTCTTTCTTTCTTTCTTTCTTTCTTTCTTTCTTTCTTTCTTTAATTAACAGGATAGAAACTAAAGTTCTAAATTTTCAGAATTCACTGGTATGAAAGGCTCTGGCAGGATGATTTTACAAGAAGCTTACAATGGGTCACTATTGCTCAGAATTCACCTAAGATTCGCTCTTCATTGAGTTTCATAACTCTGCTACTTTATCTTTCACAGATCTCATGCTTGGGAGGTGGTATGTCTTATTCAGGAATGCAGAGGGTTCCCACCTCATGAGGAGGAATCCATGCTGGAGGATTCTCATAGGCAGGCAGGAACACCACTGGGTAGTCATCATAAGGAATCCGGCTGTCCATTTCAGGCAAAGCCCTGAAAAGGATGAACCAAAGCAAACAAAAATCATTTTCAAAAGGACCAAGCGCTCTAAGTTTCAGAAAGCATCCCATCCTAAACCCACATTTAGGTGTTAAGAATGGAGGGGGAGCAGGGCAGTGGCACACAGCTGTAATCCCCGCCCTCCGGGAGGCAGAGGCAGATGCATCTCTGGGAGTTCAAGGCCAGCCTAGCCTACAAAGCCAGAACAACCAATGCTATATAGAGAAATCCTGTCTTGAAAAAACAGCAACAACAACAACAACAAAAAAAAAATTGAAAGGAGAAAAAGAGGTGAGGCAAAAACAAAACAAAACTCATCAATTAAAAAACAAATTTACACCCTGACGTGGTGGTGGTGGTGGTGCACGCCTTTAATCCCAGTACTCAGGGAGGCACAGGCAGGTGGATCACTGTGAGTTCGAGACCAGCCAAGACTACACAGAGAAACCATGTCTGGGGTGGGGAGGAACACCTGGAGCGTGTGTTTCTGATTGCTGTCTCCGTGGTGCACACCTATAATCCCAGCACCCAGGAGACAGAGGCAGACGGATCTCTCTGAGTTCGAGGACAGCCTTCTCTACAAAGTAAGTCCAGGACAGCCAAGAATACACTGAGAAATCCTGTCTGAAAAATTCAACCAATCAAACAAACCCAAATTATCTACAAGCCTAGTGTCTTGTTAAGCACTAGGTATGTTCTCATTTCTCACAATTCTACAAAAATAGGTATCACCGCCTTAAACCTGGAGAGGAGGAAATTACAATCGCACTTACAAAGATAAACTTTAAAACACCATGAGAAGTCCCAACTCTAACTATCTCATAGGGCTTGGGGACAGGAACCATACAACATTTTCTAAAAGTGGCTTGGTAAAAGTGGCGTCCACGGATGGGCTCCGTCATCAAGGACTACCTTCCGGATCCAGGTCCTGCAATGCGCCTGAATTCCGCGCTCACGACCACTACACTCAGCACTACCTTACCGGCAAACAGGCCTCCTTCAGCGGCGGCTCGGCTCCCAGCCAATTCGGCTTCAGAACCGGAAGCGGATGCTCGCTAACGAGGAGCACGGGCGGTGGCACGGGCGGAGCTCGCTCTCAGCGAGCCTATTCTCAACACTTCCCAGGCGTCGCCCAGTGCGTGCTTACGTAGGCGATTCGCTCACAGGCTTTGCGCGCTCCAATTGGCTAGCGCCTCTGGGATCAATTTAAAAGTTGGCAGCTAACGCGCCGGTTAGAACAGGGCGCAAAGGGACGTGTCTAGTTTGGTGAGTTAGAAGGCACCGTGGTCGCTCAGCTTCTGCCTTTCTGGCACTTTAGGGCTTTGGCTCAAGGTCTTCTACTGCCCGAAAAGGACCTTTTGTCTCCTGCCAGCCTCCGGAGGCTCCCGGGAGCCAGCTTCACTCCTCACGGACACGTGCTGAATGAGCTAGTACCATGAAAGGAGAGGAGAAGGGAATTCCTGTAAGAGTGGCACTGCGTTGTCGGCCCCTGGTCTCAAAGGAGATTAGTGAGGGCTGCCAGACATGCCTTTCCTTCGTGCCTGGAGAGCCTCAGGTGGGTAATCATGGCTCTCTCCATGTTAGGGCTGAAAGGAGCGAGGGGCATGGTCTGTTTCTTTTGTTTTTTTTTTTTTGTTTTGTTTTGTTTTTTCCTTCCCCTTATGCCTTGCCTTCTTGACTTTTGCAGGTCGTGGTTGGTACTGATAAATCATTTACCTACGATTTTGTGTTTGACCCCTCTACTGAACAAGAAGAGGTCTTTAATACAGCAGTAGCTCCACTCATAAAAGACATTTTTAAAGGTGAGGTTGTTTGAGTCACTGGGCGTTTTTTGAGCATATATTATGTGTGGGTCATTTAGGCACTACAAATAGAGGAATGGATGAAACACTCTTGCTTAAAAAAAAAAAAAAGCCCACAGCCTAGTAATATTTGTGAAAGTCTTTATACCCTTGAAGCTAATTTCAGACTGTCCTGTTTATCTTTATCGGGGTTTTTTTTGTTTGTTTTTTGTTTTGTTTTGTTTTGTTTTGGCCAGGAAATATTTTATTGACAACCAAGGGCACAGCCATAAGAGAGGGAAGCACACAGGACTGCAAACTAAAACCCAGCAGCCAGCAAGGGCCATTTGAGCCAGGAACACTGCACCCTGGGAACTGAGCATCCGAGGGAGGGGTCAGTAGTTCTGGTATCCCAGAGAGTGAGAGAGGATATGTGATGCTTCATTATGAGCTACAGGGAGAGGAGGTAAAATGGAACCTAGGTTCATCATTGCTCGAGACCACCTCCTCCTCTAAGAGCCAATGCCAGGTGGAGGACAGAACCCCCTAGAATCTTGTAATTAGCTGCCTCTCATCATTCGTCTGCCACTGTAGATGAGCTGCTGCTGTTGTGGGGGAAATTCCCTATTTTTCTTGCATACGTTCCTTAATTCGCTTTAGCTTGTCTGTGGGTTCAGTGTCAATGTCAATCTCCTTTCCAGTCAGCTTCTTCACTTTAATTAGTTGCAGGCAGCTAGAGTGCTGATTCTCCTGCCGTGGTCGCTGCTGCCACTTCCCAGCACTCCCCCATTTTTTTAATTCTTAATTTTATTTTTTTCATAATTTATTCGTTATATATCCCGAATGAAGCCCCCTCCCTCAACACCCTCCAGCCCCACCTTACCTTTCTCGTTCCCCCCATTTTCTTCCCTTAGTTCACTGAAAGGGGGAGTTCTCCACTATTGCCATCTGCCCGTAGTTTGTCAAGTCTCATCAGGACTTCCTGCATCCTTTCCTCTGCGGCCTGGCAAGGCCATATCACCAGGAAGGAGTGATCAAAGAGCAGGCAACTGAGTTCATGATAGAGGCAGCCCCTGCTCCCCTCACTCAGAGATCCACATGGAGTCTGAGCTGCCAGTTGGCCTCATATGAGCAAGGGGTCTAGGTCTTCTCCCTGCATGGTCCTCCATTGGTACATCAGTCTCTGTGGGACCCCATGGGCTCAGATTCTTTAGCTTTGTTGGTCCCCTTGTGGGGCTTCTGTCCCCTCCATGTCTCTATCCCCACAGCTCTCTTCCATAAGACTTCCTGCGCTCTGCCTAAAGTTCGGCTATGAATCCCAGCATCTGCTTTGATCCCCTATTGGTTGGAGCCTTTGAGAGGACCCTCTATAGTAGACTCCCATCCTATTTCCTCTCTTCCACCGCTTCCGGTGTCTATCCTGTTTGCCATTCTGAATGAGATTTAAGCATCCTCTCTAGGAACCTTCTTGGTGTTCAGCTTCTATAGGTCTGTAGATGGCTGTCCTATATTACACAGCTAATACCTGCATGGTTATACACATGCAACACTACAGCTACCTCCAGTATCTGTTTACATTTTTTTTTTCTTTGACGGAGAAGTCACAGAATCAGAGATGGTTGCTACTGCATGCATATGGTGCACATAAACACACACAGGTACATACTCACAGATAAACTCATCACAAAATGGTTCAAGGAAAAAAATGAGTTCTTTATGCTATTCTTCCTGAACTAAAGTACTTTCGCTGTAAATAAATAAATAAATAAATAAATAAATAAATAAATAAATAAATACTAAATAAACAAACCAAAGACCTTAAGTCTGGCAGCACTCAGGGAGGCATAGATAGGTGGATCTCTGTGTTAGAGGCCAGTGTGGTCTATAGAGTGAGTTCCAGGACAGCTAGGACTACACAGAGATACCCTGTCTCAGGAAAACAAACAAGAACCTAAAAAAATGATGTCATGTCTCAGGGTACATCGAATATCTTTGTGTATGTGTAAAGTGTATACACATGTGTGTCCAGATGTCCTTGCCCATGCATGTCTAGTGTTTTCCTCTTGCTCTCCATCTTGTTTTTTAAGACAGGATCTCTCTCTTTCTTACTGAACCATTTCAGCTAGACTGACTAGCTGGCAAGTCCCCAGGATTCACCTGTGTTTACTCTCTCGGTGCTTGAGTTATACATATATAAGCTATCATGCCCAGTTTCTATGTGGATACCAGAGATATGAACTCAGGTTCTCATGCTTGCACAGCAAACAATTAACCCACTGGGGCCAGCTCCCCAGACCCAACCTTTATTTATTCATTTATTTTTTATTTTGTGTGAATTGTGTGAGCCAACTTGTCACATTGAACATGTGAAGATCAGAGAACAACTTGCAGGAGTCAGTTCTTCTACTATCTGGGTTCTAGGGGCCAAATGCAGGTTTGCCAGGCTTGGCCATAAGTACTGTCACCCACTAGGCCCACTTGTCAGTCCCTTTTTTTTTCTTTCTATGAGAGGGGGTCTCATAGTTGAAGTTGTCCCTGGAATTCACTAAATAACTAAGAGTGACTTTGAAGTTGGGGTCTTCCCAGTGTCAGGATTTCAGATGTGCAACATCACCCTTGATTTGGTTACTGCTGTGCTGGGCTACCACCCCAGTGCTTTGTGCCTGTTAGACAAACAGTCTACTAAGTGTGCTATAGTCCCAGACTAAATACCTTGTTTTAAAATTTGAAAACACTGCAGTTACAGAAATGTTGCAAGAAAAGCATAAAGAAGCCATTTTTTTTTCCTGGAATAATTGGTAATAAGTTGTTGGCCTTACACTTTACCATCCAGCTCCTAGAAGAGTCATCATAACAAGGCATAGCCATCAGAGTCACAGAGGTTGCATTGTCGTGTCACTGCCATAGAATCAATCCTCAGACCTATTCTAACGTTGTCAGTCGTTTCAGGAATACCCTTTATAGCAAAGGATTTAGTTCAAAAATCATGTTAAAATTAGCTCTTTAGGATTAAAGAGGGCCAAATACAAAGTAGTTCTTGAACCTTTTGTGTTTTTTTTTTTTTTTGGTGTTTTTTTTTTTTTTTGAGCTTTCTTTGTCTTGAAGATTACAGAGCACTTGTTTCTATGTTTCTGTTTGCTTTCATCTGATGTTATGATAAAATCTGAGCTGTTATGTTTTCTAGTGGAAACACCATGGTCATGACTCTGTATTCTCATTGATTCTTGTGAGGAAGTACATAGTTTTGATTTGTCCTGTTACTGTTGATGTTCATTTTGAAATCTGACTAAGGTATAATTCTACCGATCTCCTCACTGTGAAGTTAATTTTTTCTTGCTTTTTTGTATATCCAAAAAAAAGCATTATATAGTTCTGTCTAATCTCTTATAATCACTTTTCTCTTTGGCATGATTTTCATTCTCATCTAATTAACTATTTCCCCCCTCCACTTCTACCTCATCCTAATTCTAATAATTAAATTGTTCACCCTCTTTTTCCCCCTCCATCTCCTAACATGTCTCACTCCCTTTCCCCTTCAGTACCTGGCCTCTTTTTAACTGTTATTGTTACACACACACAGGCACTCACTCTCACACACATACTTTAATGGATCATATATAAATAGTATGCAAATGATTTCAGGGCTGACCACTTGGTATGGATAACCAATTAAGGACATCCCTGGGGGAGACTAATGAGATCCCTCTCCGTAGTCATGAATTGTCTGTAGTCATCTGTGTGAGAGTGGGCCCATGTGAAGTTTCTCCCTTCCATGTCTGTTGGTTTCTTCTTGGAGTCTTGTTCAGACAGCCATACTATTGAGGTATTGTGGGTGAAACCTTCCTGCCGTTTCTGGTGACACACAGCAGATTTCCTGGTCCTCTGGCTCTTAGCAATCTTTCTGCGTTCCCCGAGCCTAAGGCGCAGAAATTGTGTTGTATATGTAGCCATTGTGGGTGAGCACAGTATTATCAGGTATTCTCTGCATTTTTGGCCAGTTAATAGTTTTCTGTAATGGTCTCCATCTGTTCCAAAGAGAAGCTCCTTTGAAGAGTGAGAGCTACTCTTATCTGTGGGTAGAAGGATAAGTATTTAGAATGCAGTTAGGAACTATACTGGTGTAGTAAAGCAGCCGTAGCAGGTTCTCCTCTAAGATCCGTGACCTCACAATCCCCTCCAGTAGTTGGCTAGGCTTCTAATATCAGGCATGATTTCCTTCCTATTGAGGGGAGTTAGAGTTAGAAAGCAGTTGGTTACCACCAAAATATGAGTGTCATTATTGCACATATAGGGATATCTTGCGATGCTGGTCGTTTTTTGTGGTTCATAGCCTTCACAGCTGAGTGGGACTATTGGTCACTTTCCTCCTTTGGCAATTTGCATAGTACCTCCAGGTACTGGGAAAGCTATTTCTTAGGGAAAAGGTTTTCAGGTCAGATCCATCTCAGATCCTCCAAGTGCATTGTCCAAAGTACATGGATGCCTTCAACATTAGACACTTAACCTTCAGCGTCTGTAATATAATAGTAATAGTCTGTACTGTTTTGGTAATCTCTTGTCTTCCTGACCAACAACTTGAAAGGGGGTTTCTAAGAAGTACGGTTTTTGTTAGATAATCTATGGCTGTTGAAGAGAACATTGTCAACCCAAGTGGCATAAGTTCATTTAAACTATATGTGCGTATATTATACACACACGTATACATTTATATATGTTATATGTAATTTTATGTAAAGAAAAATAATATAATTCCAGTGGGTTTTTTTCAAACATTCTTAATATTATATGTCCCTCTACCCTCCCTCTCCTGTGTTTACCTTCATAGCCCCTCTGCAATTAGAGTCCCCCACCATTTTTTTTTCATTTTCCTTTCATATCATATATATTCTGCTATTTATTTTGAAAAAAGTCTCATTGAGTACATGCTGACTTTGAACTCACTATGTAATGCAATAGAGACTACTGTGAGCTATTAATTAATTCTTTTTAATTTTTTTTATTCACTTTACATCTTTGTTGTAGCCCCAACCCTCCTCCCCTCCCAGTCCCATCATCCCTTTCTCCACCAGCTCCCTTTTGTATCCACCCCAGCTCATCAAGTTGCATCAGGCCTGAGCATATCCTCTTCCTCTGTAGCCTGGCAAGGCAGTCTTGTCAGAGGAAAGTGATCACAAAGCTGGCAAGTGAGCCCATGTCCCATTCAGTGCCCACTTCCTTTATTAGAAGAGTCACATGAGGCCTAAGCTGCCTATCTGCTACATCTTTGTAAGGCCCCTAGGTCCAGTTCATGCATGGTCCTTGGTTGATGCTTCAGTCCCAGCAAGCCCCTCTGGGCCCTGGTTAGGTGGCCCTGTAGGTCTTTCTTGTGGAGGTTTTGTCACTTCCAGGTCCTTTTCTCTTTCCTCCCACTTTTCCACAAGACTCCCTAAGCAATGTTTGGGCGCAATGTTTGGCTGTGGGTCCCAGCATCTGTTTTGAGGTACTGCTAGGTAGAGTCTCTCAGAGGTCTCTGTCAGGCTCTTGTCTGCAAGCTTAACAGAATATCATTCACAGTTGGCATTCTCCCATAGGGCAGGTTTTTGTTTAGGCCAGGCATTGGTTGAACATTCATTTCTTCAATCTCTGCTCTATCTGCTCTGTCTTTATCCCTGTACCTTTTAGCCATATAGCACAAACATACTATGAGGCACAGATCCAAAGAAGATAATTAACAAGGAGGATCCAAGGGAGGATGCATAAATCTCACTCAGAAGGGGAGATAGAGTAGACAGAGGTAGTGGCTGAAAAGAGGGGACAAGGTAGGAGAGTGGGTACAAAGGGTTATGAGGGTGGAGATCAGACCTGGGGAGAGTGAGGGCGGGAGGACAAAAGGCCTATAGAGAAAAGAGAAACTGAGGGTAGGGTTATCTCTGTGGCAAACTGGAGACCTAAGTCAGGGTAGGCTTCTGGGAGGATTTAAGGGGGACTCAAGCAGAGACTCCTAGTAGCAGAGACCATAGCGCCTGAAGAGGGTACCTTCTAACTAGACTAGTCTTCTAGTAAAAGGTGAGGAACAATAACCCATCCCCAAGAGCTCTAAATTCTTTTGCCTCATTCTGAATGCTGAGCTTATAGGCCTGACCCACCATGCCCAGCTACCATCCCTGTTTTATTTATTTTATTTTTTATTTTGGTTTTTTGAGACAAGGTTTCTCTGTAGCCTTGGCTGTCCTGATCTCACTTTGTAGACCAGGCTGCCCTTGAACTTGCAGAGATCTGCCTGCCTTTGCCTCCCAAGCTCTGGAATTAAAGGTGTGCAGCACCAAGGCTGGGTCATCCCCATTTTCTTTTTTCTTTCTTTTTTTTTTTATTACTTTATATGCATTGATGTTTTCCCCACATGTATATCTGTGTGAGGGTGTCTGATTTTGGAGTTATAGACAATTGTGAGCTGCTATGTGGGCACTAGGATTTGAACCCAGGTCCTTTGGAAGAACAGTCAGTGCTCTTAACCACTGAGCCATCTTTCCAACCCCCCATCCCCATTTTCTTTAGCCATTTCTGAAATATATTTTTAGACTCTTGAGTATCTGGCTAGTTCTCTCAAATACACCTCTACAGCTTAGTAAAGGTGCTCATAGTTGTAGTTTTATATTCTTTTTATTTGTCTATTTTTTTTAGTTATTTTTCATTGTGTTGTCTGTCTCTTTGACTGCCTGCCTATCTACCCGCCTGCCTGCTTGCCTGCATTAGTATGTGTATATGAGTCCAGGTGCTCACAGAGGCTAGAGGTATCAGATACATCTGGAGCTGGTTGTAAGCCACCTGAAGTGGGTGCTTAGGAGTTGGACTCAGTTGTCTGGAAAAGCCATACATGGTCTTAACCACTGAGCCATCCCTCCAGCCTTTTTTATTCTTAACTTGGGGAATATGAGAATTAAACCATATTATTTGAAGATAATGGGAAGTACAAAGTGATTCTAATATACATGTGTTTGTTTAACACCATCCTTAGTTGCAAGAACAAATCTGTTCTTTTTTATATTCAGCTCAATGATACCCTCTTATACTCTGAATTCCTGGTACCAGAATCCTGAGTGTTTTAGACATAGTACAAAAACCTGTTTTCCCAGGGTGTTACAGCTTATACCTATCTGTGGCATTGTAGAAAGTTTTAAAATGCTATTTTCTTGCCCCACAGTTATATCAGATTATAACATCAATATATTATAACATTTCAACTTACAGGTTAAGAGTTTCATTTAGCCAGGTATGGTGGTGCTCTTCCTGTAGTCCCAGCACTCTGGGAGGCAGAAGCAGACAGATTTCTGTGAGTTTGAGGCCAGACTGATTTACAAAGTGAGTCTAGGACAGCCAAGGCTACACAGAGAATCCCTGTCTTGAATCTTTTTCCCCCCAAAAAAAAGGGGAGGGAAGAGTTTCATTTAGAGCAGGAAGGTCTCTTTTCTCTTCTGACAGGGACTGGCTTGCCTGGAACTGCTGTTTAGACCAGGCTAGCTTAAAACCTACAGAAATCTGCCTTCTTTTGCCCCACAAGTGCTGAGATTCAAGGTATTGAACTGCCACACCAACAAGTTCTTTTTAAAACTTCAGGGTTATCACTTAAATTAGCATGTTTTTTTCAAATTTTAAAGATTAAAAAAAATTATTTTTAGGTTTTAAAGGTTTTTTTTTGTTTGCTTGTTTTTCAAGACAGGGTTTCTCTGTGTAGCCTTGGCTGTCCTGGACTCGCTCTGTATACTAAGTTGCCCTCAAACTCACAGAGATCCGCCTGTCTCCATCTCCCTGGGATTACAGGTTTGTGCCACCACAATGGGCAAGATTCTTCTTTTCAGGCTCCCAGATAAATAGTAAATAATAGATGACAGCTTTGAAAAACTACAATGATTGTTTTAACGGTTGCCTTTATACTATAATTCTCTCATAAAGGATGGCTTTTTGAGGTATTTATTACATGTTGAAGTAAATTTGAATTTATAATTTCTTTAGCTCCTACTTTATAGTCCATTAGTGAGTTATCATAATTTAAGATGTAAATAACCCATCTATTGTCTAATTGTTTCTTTTAAAAGATATTGCTACAGTTATAGCTAAGATTACCTGTTGGTAGTTCCAATCAATATTCAAAACTTATAGGATAAAAGAAAATGCACAAGTAGGAATTGTATTCTCTGGCAAGATAAAATATAAAAATGGATGTAGAAAATAATACTTTATCTTGAACTAAGCTCAAATATATATATATGTATATGTATGTATCTAGCCTGTCTTTCTGCAAACATTACAGATTATATAGGCAACAATAAAAAACATTGCCACTATTCCACAGTGCATCTAATTTAATAATTTATAAAATATAAAAATAAAAAGCCAATTGTTTACCGTCCCATTAGTTACAGATAAGTATCACAATATGAGTTGATATCCTTTTAATTTTTTTTCCTGTATTTTTACTTACACTTAAATTACTTTTAACCTGCTTGTTTTCAGTTAATTATATTATGGACTTTATAAAATTTTTGCCCTGTTTTAGAGACAGAGTATCCCTATGTAACTCAATCTGGTCTTGAATTTTTTTGTTTTGTTTTGTTTTGTTTTGGACAGGGTCTGACTGTTTTACCCTGCTGTCCTGAAACTCACTAACACTCTGTAGGCTTGCCTGACCTCAAATTCACAGATATCCTCCTACCTCTCCCACCAGAGTGCTGGGATTAAAGATGTGTTTCTACCATATCCAGTTTAGTCTTGAACTCGTGAAAGTTCTGGCATTGGCAAGAAAGCTCTACCAGCCCTCATTATGGGCATCTATGAATGGATTATTCTTTACTAGTACTCCATAAGAGCAATATATGTCACATTGAGTCATACTTAAATGCTGTGTTTGTGAGGAGCATGACAATTTGGTCTATGTATCTTCAGATAGTTCAGATAAGGACTTTTCATCAATTGTAAAAACAATGTTGCTGCTTTTCAAAATCTCTTCCCATCCTAACTCCTTTCTTTTTTTTTTTCCTTTGTTTTTTTTCTTTGAGACAGGGTTTCTCTGTGTAACCTTGGCTGTCTTTGTAGACCAGGCTGGCCTTGAAATCACAGCAGTCTGCCTGCCTCTGCCTCCCTGAGTGCATACTTTTTATTTTATATGTTTAGCTGTTTTGCCTTCATGTAGTCTGTGTACTATGCTCACAGAAGCTAGAAGAAGGCATGAGATGCCCTGAAACTGGAGTTACAGATGACTGTGAGCTGCCACGTGGGCCTGGGTGCTCTGGAAGAGCAGTCAGTGCTCTGACCAGTGAGCTGTCTCTCCAACTCCAATCCCAACTCTTAATTCTTTTGTCTCTTCTACCTGAATTCTGGGATGTAGGTATGTGCTTTCATATCTGGCAAAACTTTTATAAAAAAAAATACATACCAGAATCATTTTTCCCCACTGTGGCTGCTAAGACGTTTTTGTTTTTGTCTTTCAAGACAGAGTTTCTCTCTGTAGTCCTGGCTGTCTTGTAACTCACTCTGTGGATCATACTGGCCTCACACTCAGAGATCCGCCTGCCTCTGACTCCTCTGTGTTGGGATTAAAAGGTTCCACCACTGCCTGGCTGAGACTTATATTTACTTTCTATAATTTAGAATTATTCCACACAGAGAAGTATAAATCCTCAAGTATAAATCTTTGAAAAGGCTTTTTACCATGATGTAGCTGCCTTTATTATCGTACTTAACATCTCTATTTGACTTCCTAGCTCTTAGGGCTTTCAAAAGGTGGCACAGTCAGAGGTCTGTATTTTTCTTTGTTTTTCTTGAGGAATGCAAAAATCACAGAACACACCAAACTTTTCTTGTATCTACTATTAAAAGATTCTGTCTTAAGAAAGTAACCTCAATTTTGTTACAAGTAATGGCTGAAGGAATTGTACTATGTTAACTGGATGAACTGTTTTGAGTACCACTGTCCATATGGCTTCTATCTTGCCAGGATATAATGCAACTGTCCTGGCCTATGGACAGACCGGATCTGGAAAAACCTATTCAATGGGAGGTGCATACAGTGCTGAGCAAGAACATGAATCAACTATTGGGGTCATTCCCAGGGTAATACAACTTCTCTTCAAAGAAATTAATAAAAAGAATGACTTCACATTTAGTCTGAAAGTGTCTTACTTGGAGGTAAGTGATTTCTCTCCAGTTATTCTGAATGCAAGATTATCTTTGAGTACGAAAATACATCCAAATGAGATTTTTCCTGGCATGACTCAAATTAGTAAATTGAATTTTTTAGTAAATTGCATTTTAATAAGTTGGTAACAAAAACTTACTTGCTCAGTTGGATCTGGATTCTATCCAGTTCTTTTCTTAATTAGAATTATCTACTTAATCTGATTGTTAGAAGAATTGGCACTGCCATGAAAAAATATGATAGGAATTCTTTCATTTTAGTTGGGCCTGTATCACTGATTCCCTGTGGAGTCAGTAGAAAAGTGCTCCATTTCACTCTACTGCTAAGACTTGAATTATAATACTGCGACTGCTGCTTCATGAAGAATTGTATGCTGTGCAAGTGGTGATAAAATATGTATTTACTCAGCAGTTACTTACTGAGCATCTACAATGTGCCAGAACCTTATCTGGGTACTTAGATCATGTGTTTGGGAGATATCAGTGGACTAACATTTTAAACACCTTGTCCTGATAGGAACTTGCATTCTAGTGTACATCAGTATAAAATTGATGCATATTTAGAGAATTTGGCTTCTGAGAAGCTATTAGTTCTACTATAGTGAAATAGATGAGGAACAATAATTAAACTTATAAAATGTATGCATGTAATTATAAATTGTATGTAAATAGTTCATCCTGATGTTGCAATATAAGTTAAAAGATATAATTAGAAGGGGAGTTAAAATGATGACATTATCCTTTATTTTTTTTTTAAGATATGTTTTATTTTAAATTCTGTGTTTGTATGTATGTGGGTATGCGCACGTGAGTCTGATTCCTGAGGAATCCAGAGGCATAAGATCCCTTAGAGCTGGGGTTAAGGCAGTTGTGAGCTGCCTGACATAGGTGCTGGGAACCAAACTTGAGTCCCCTATGACAACAGTGCACTCTTAACCACTGAACCATCTTTCCAACCCCAGCCTGATTAGCCTTCTTGAGTACTGATTAATACAGCCTTGGTCAAGGTAATTGAATATACAAATGATTTGAGAAACTAGCGTGTTAAATATTGGCATCAGTAATAACAGTAAATAAGTGTAGTACTTATCCTGTATGAAACATTCTCTTAGTTTTACTCTTCTATTGAAGTATTAGTTACAGCCCTTCTTTTTCTTTGCTCCCAACTTTTCACCCTCCCTTCCCATAAGCAGCAGCTACTCACATTTTAACTGGTTGAATTGGTGAAAGTGATGCTGTTAGGGTATCATCAAGGAACGGAATTTGGGGACTGCTGAGATGTTTCAGTTAAGAATGCATGCTGTTCTTGGGAAGTACCCAGGTTCGGTTCTCCCAGCTCTAAGGGATCAGATGCTCCTGGCCTCCACAGGCACCTGCATTCATGTGCACATACCCACATATATACAGACATATACATATTAAATAAACAACGCAAATAAATCTCCTTTAAAAACTAGAACTCTCCTTTTCCTCTCCCACTCCTCGCTCCCCCTCTCTCTTCTCTGCCTCTCCTTCTCTTCCCTCTCCCTTCCCCTTTCCCTCTCCTTCTCTTCTCCTCCCTTCCTCTCCCCTTCCCTCCCTTTCACCTCTTCTCTCCAATTCACCTCTCCTCTCCTTTGTTTTCCCTTTACTTCTTTTGTTTGCAGTGCTAAGGATTAACCTCAAGGCCTTGTGAATGATAAAACAAGGCAAGAGTTCTACCTCATGTCTATTATATTCTTTAAAATTTCTGGAAGTGGTACAAATATGCATATATAGTATATATATAGTATTTTTAAAATTGCTTATGATCTTACAACCCACACAGAGATGACCACTATTAACACATTTTACCACTTTTTTCCAACAATGTCAGATATATAATGAAGAAGTTTTGGATCTTCTATGTCTGTCTCGTGAGAAAGCTTCTCAAATAAATATCCGGGAGGATCCTAAGGAAGGCATAAAGGTGTGTTTTTCCTTTTTTTTTTTTTTTATTGATGTTATTGCAAATATGGGTAACTACTAATGGTCATGTACCTTTTTTTGCCACTGTGGAATTGAATGATTGCTAATATCTCAGTCTTTTGGGTTTGCTTTGGCCTTAATTTCTTTAGTTAATGTACAATTATTAGGTGAAGGTTCTCATGGAAGAAAATTCAGCTTTATCACTTTCTTGTTACTTCTTGAAGGATGTAACAACAACTAAACATTAATTGTTTACAGGATTCTGAGACTCTCTAGTATGGTAGCCACTTGCTACAAGAAGGCGTTTAAATTGCAGTTAATTAAAATTGAACAAGCAATTCGTGAGGCACAGTACCATATAGCAAGCGCTTCTGACTACTTTGTTGTCTAGCACAGATATATGAGTTAGCCATGATTTTAGAAAATTCTACCAGACATCACCAACAGACACAATACTGGGCTCAGAAATTATATAAAATAGAAAATTAAATACAACTATTTAAACTGTATAACACCATAGGGAGATTATCAGTTATCCGAGAGCTTTAGTCACATGGTCTAGTAGTACAGATTTGGGGAAATGGAGCAATCATAGCATATCTTCTCCTTCCCCTCTTTCTCTTCTCAAAGGACAGAGAGTGACTATTTGGGGTGCAGGCAAAGAGTATATATATATGCCTATTCTGAGACTTTTTTTTTCCTTCAGGAGCCTTAAGCTGTTATCCAGCTGTTAAAACCAGACTTGAACTATTAGGGCTTGTAAGCCTTAAGTATACAGGAAGATAATTAGGACAGTGAAGATAAGACACTTGGGCAAGCTGGATATGGTGGTACATGCCTATAATCCCAACACTCAGGGAGGCAGAGGCCAGACTGCTCCATAAAGGGAGTCTAGGACAGCCAAGGCTACACAGAGAAACCGTGTCTCGGAAAGAGGAAGAAGAAGAAACAAAATATATGCTATCACCAAGAGGAGTGTGGATGCTGAACTGCCTCTTGACCATGTCTTAAGATCTTTTCTATGCCCTACATAAAGGCAGGAATTAAATCTCAGGCATTGATTGAAGCAAGATGGTGTGTTTCAAAAAAGTGTATTCTTGACACAAACTGGGGTATGAACAAGTCGTGGGTTTTTTTATGGTTTTTCTGTGTGTAGCTTTTCTGTGTGTGAAGCCTCAAAGTCATTCTATAGACCAGGCCGGCATTAAACTGTGCTGGGATTAAAGGCATGCACCACAAACCCTTGACAAGAACATGTTTTTAAACATTTTTAAGATAGCATTTAAGAAACAAAAACAGGTCTGTTGAGATGGTTCAGCAGCTGAAAATTCAGCTTGATAACTACATTTGATCCCCGTATACCACAAGATGGAAGTAGAGAACTGACTCGTATACCACAAGATGGGAGTAGAGAACTGACTCCTGCTAGTTGTCCTCTGACCTCTACACAAGTACTTTGGCAGACGTATTGCTGTAACAGCTGTGTGTGTGTACACATACACTTACACAATAAGTGAACTGTAAAAAAGAAAGACTTTATAGTAAGGAGTAACTATAGCAGGAAATTAAAATAAGCTTAGCCCTGTCTGCCTGGGTAAAAGACTTGGGCTGGGAAGTAAACGGAGATGTGTTAGGAAAAGATTATGAAGCCAACCTAAGCAGCTTAGTTTCTCCCTACCCTTGGGCCCCACCAACAGTATAATTATGTAAGACTTGTGAAGGAAACGTTGCCCTGGGTACCTATACTGGGGTTTTAATCTTACATGTGTATCTCTCCAACTTGGTTCTCCTAGAACTTCAGAGAGGATTTTTTTTTGTACCCTCGTCAGAGGGATCTTTGTGACCTCACCATCTAGTATAGGTATTAGTGGAGTGGTTCACTGGCATTTTAGGAAGGCAGACTGGAAATGAATTAAAAGGAAGAAACTCTAAGCTGATGAAGATGCAGTTGGGGAAATCATTGCCTTGTTTTTTCCACACAAGGTAATATTGGTGTGGATGTGGTCTAAGAAAAAGAGGAAGTAAGCAACTCCCAAGAATATCTGAGTTAGTGATATATGGGCTGTGGAGGAGTGGGAGGGGGAACTGACAGTGATTTGAAGTTGGGTGACCATGAGGATAGAGCTGTTGATATAAATGGAGAGTAAGGAGAGTTGATATTGGCAGAAGCAAGATGAATTTGGTTTGTATGTACTGATTCCAAAGGATAAGTAGTCAGCAGCTAGAAATAGAGGAAGAGAAATTACAAGTCACAGATACAGATCTACGGATACAATCATAGCATATTAAGGCTAACAGGACCCGCATGAAAACTCTACTCCTATCTCCTTCACCCCAAAATTCCAAGACAGTGACTTGTTTAAGTTCTCCCAGGTAAAGTACTGTGCCTAAAACTTGATATTTTTGGCTTCCTAAGTCAGTGAAAACTGCCATGCTGTTTCCTCTAGAAGAAAATGGAGTTTAAAATGAATTGGCGGTACAGGAAGGAAAAGGAACAAAGTGAAATGCCTTAGAAATTTGTGTTGTACTTGATCTCTTTGTGGGCAAATTTGACTTTCATTTGAGACTCCCTAGAAACCAGCTACTATCCAAGACCTAGAGACCTTGTCTAACTCCTCTATTATCTATTACTCCTTTTTCTCAACTTTGTAGGGATGATTGGAGACCGTGGTTCTCAGACATCATCATAGAGTGCCTAGTTTAAAAGTTCTTTTCACAGCCCTTGTAGATATTGATATTTTCCTGGAATAGGAAGGCATTTTTCACCACTAATCCTTGTATTTCTAATTTCCTTTCTCTAATCCCTAATTTGAAGTATTAGAAGAGTGACTCAAGGAAGCTTTTTTTTTTCTCTTGAAATTAGATTGTGGGTCTCACAGAGAAGACAGTGCTAGTTGCTGCAGACCTTGTTTCGTGTCTAGAGCAGGGTAACAACTCCAGGAGTGTGGCCTCTACAGCTATGAACTCCCAGTCATCTCGATCTCATGCTATCTTTACGATCTCCATAGAACAAAGGAAGAAAAATGACAAGTAAGTTAGAGCGTCACAATTGTCATGTTCTGGGAAGGCTGAATGCCAGGCGGCTGCTTCGGTTGATTTGACATTCAGATATGAGCATGATGAGTGTTAATAATCACTGGGAATACTGTCTTGAAAGAAATGAGAACTGGCCAATCAACTCTGATAACTCAACTACAAGCTTGTGTATTGTTTTCACCATGTCTTCCTGTTGTCATTACAGAAATAATAGCTTTCGCTCTAAGCTACATCTTGTAGACCTTGCTGGGTCTGAAAGACAAAAAAAAACCAAGGCTGAAGGGGATCGTCTGAGAGAAGGTGAGACAATTGAGGTCATAGTTCTCGGTGAAAACTTGCAATGCTTTTGGTGGTATTGTTGGTATTTTGGTATAGTTGGTATTCTTAGTAATATCTATAGTTCAAATTTGAGATTACTTTCAGAAAGAGTGAAAAATGCTTCTTTTCCCTTGCACTAATTCACAAATTCAGTTGTGAAATTTAAATTTCTCCCTTGGTTGGATTCCATCTGGTCCAGTAAATTTTAGTCTTAATTTACCTCCACCCACTTATAATCAAAATATTCCAGTTCTTTTGGTCCAAGTGCCTACTGTCCCTTGCAGACGTTGCCATGTGTAAATCTTATCAGTGTGGTTTCCACATCCTTGGTTCAAACTGCTTGTTAGAGAAGTGTTAACGCTGATGCTATTGGAAACCATCTAGCATGACTATTATCTAGTGATATGCATGAACTATTTCTTTGGCATCCAGCTTTTTCTTTCTGAATGAGTTTATATGTGCCTTTCTTGTTTGTTTTTTTTTTTTGTTGTTGTTGTTGTTGTTTATTTTTGGAAGCAGATTAAATTTTTTGTTTTAATTTTTACTAATTACACTTTATTCACTTTGTATCCCTCCTATGGCTCCCCTTCTCCTCCCCTCCTAATCCCACCCTCCCCAAGTCCACTGATAGGGGAGGTCTTCCTCCCCTTTCTTCTGAGCCTTGTCTATCAGGTTTTGTCAGGATTGGATGCATTGTCTTTCTCTGTGGCCTGGTAAGGCTGCTCCCCCCTCAGGGGGAGGTGATCAAAGAGCAGGTCAATCAGTTCATGTTAGAGACAGTCCCTGTTTCCATTACTATGGAAACGCACTTGGACACTGAGCTGCTCTGGCTACATCTGTGTAGGAGTTCTATGTTATCTCTATGAATGGTCCTTGGTTGGAGTATCAGTCTCAGAAAAGACCCCTGTGCCCAAATTTTTGGTTCTTTTGCTCTCCTTGTGGAGCTCGTGTCCTCTCCAGGTCTTACTATTTCCCCCTTCTTTCATAAGATTCCCTGCACTCTGCCCAAAGGTTGGCCATAAGTCTCAGCATCTGCTTTGATACCCTGCAGGGTAGAGCCTTTCAGAGGCCCTCTGTGGCAGGCTCCTATCCTGTTCCTGTTTTCTCCCTTTTCTGATGTCCATTCTCTTTGCCTTTCTGAATGGGGATTGAACATCTTAGCCAGAATCCTCCTTCTTGGTTAGTTTCTTTAGGTGTACAGATTTTAGTATGTTTATCCTATCTTATATGTCTAATATCCACTTATGAGTGAGTATATACCCTGTTTGTCTTTCTGCTTCTGGGATAGCTCACTCAGGATGATCTTTTCCAGTTCCCACCATTTAGCTGCAAATTTCATGATTTCCTTGTTTTTTATTGCTGAGTAATATTCCATTGTGTAGATGTATCACAATTTCTGTATCCATTCCTCAACTGAGGGGCACCTGGGTTGTTTCTAGCTTCTGGCTATTACAAATAAAGCTGTTACAAACATGGTTGAGCAAATGTCCTTATTGTATACTTGAGCATATTTTGGATATATGTCTAGGAGTGGTATAGCTGGATCTTGAGGAAGCGCTATTCCTAATTGTCTGAGAAAGTGCCAGATTGATTTCCAGAGTGGTTGTACAAGTTTACATTCCCACCAGCAGTGGAGGAGGGTTCCCCTTTCTCCACATCCTCTCCAGCATGTGTTGTCACTTGACTTTTTGATCTTAGCCATTCTGATGGGTATAAGGTGAAATCTCAGGGTCATTTTGCTTTGTATTTCCCTGTTGCACTTTGAGCTTTAGCCTTCTTAATATAATTTTGAAGGCTTTTACCTTCCTTTTCTTTTTTCTTTTTTGATTTATATATTTTTTTTCAAATTTTGTTTATTTATTTATTAAAATTTATTAACTTTGTAACCCCACTGCAGTCCCTTCCCTTGTCTCCTCTCACTTCTACCCACCCTCCATTTGACGAAAAAAGAAAAGAAGAGCCACCATTTTTTAGGTGTTTACTTCTGAGTATTTTAAGGAGTGGAAGATTTACATAATTGAAATGTAACTCACATACTATATTTAAAACTGTACATGTCAGTGGACTTCAGAGTTGTGCAGGCATCACAGCCCCATCTCAGAATATTTTATTACCATAAATAGAAGTACTATAACCCATATAATACCCATCCCCCATTCCTGTCTCTCTCTAGAGGAATTATATAACCTTTGGTGACTGACGTGTTTCACTTATCATGAGATTTGCAAGGTAAACTCACGTAGCATGTTAACTAGTACTTCATTGTTTTTTTTTTTTCTTTTCTTTTTTGAGACAGGGTTTTGTAGCAAGAGATCCGCCTGCCTCTGCCTACCAAGTACTGGGATTAAAGGCTTGTACCGTTGTACCCGGTTTACTTTATTCTTTTTTATTGCTGAGTAATATTCAGTTGTGTAGCTATACCGCATTTTCCCCTTCACCAATTTTCCAGTGTTGGCTCTTGTAAATATCAGTCTCTGAGTCTCTTGTATAAAGTTTTCACAGAGACAAACCATTTTGTTTTGTTTTGAGAAAGGGTCTTTCTATTTCTGACTTACCTGAAATTCAATATGTAGGCTAGACTGAGGTCTCATAGGGATCCACCTGTTTCCGCATCTTGAGTGCTGGAATTCAATGTGTGCACTAGCACACCTGACCTCAGACAAACTTTTAAATATATCTTTAGAATATACATAGAAGTGAAATTGCTAGGTTATTTATTAACTCTGCTTTTACTTTCTTTTTTGTAAAGTTCTAAGTTTCAAGCCCTATAATTCAATCCTGAGTTACAGCTCCAGCTCTTTGTTGACTATTTCTCAAAGCATATAATTCATCAACATAACTCATTCATGTTGTAGCATATATAAATGCTTCATTCCTTTTTATGGAAAATTAAATTTCATTTTATGGAAATAACATTTTTTATTGATGCATTCTTCCCTTGACGGATGTTTGATTGGTTTCTAGTTTTTGTTTGTCTTTGTTTGGTTGTGATGACTATCTACAGGGTCTTGTCATTTGTGAAGAGAGAATTTTACTTCTTTCCAATCTGGGTGCTTTTATTTCTTAACTTTTTTTTCTTCCCTGTCTACTTGTCTTTGTAGAAGAAGGTTCAGTACATTATTTGATAGAAGTAGGAAGTGTGAATATTGTTATGTTCTTGATCTTGAGAGAAAAAAGTAACAGGTTTTTTACATTAGGTGTATGTTTGCTGTGCATTTTTCATAGACACCTTCGCCCATGTTGAGGAAGCACTCTCTCCTCATTGCTTTTTATCATATATGGGTATTTTCAAATGCTTTTCATCCTGTTGACATAGTGACATCATTTTGTGCTTTTATATCTTCCTTGTTTTTGTTGTTGGTTGTTTGTTTTCAGTCCTATTACTTTTGTGAGCTGGTTATGTGTAGTTTGTATTCACTCGCGTTTGCCATCCCAGAAATTTCTGCTTACTTAGTTTAGTGATGGGCTTATGATTAGTCACACATTTGCTTAAATTCTTGGACTTAGAAATCTTCCATTGTTTTCCAAGGGCTTTGTGGATGTAGAGAAGTATACCTTCCTCACTCAGGCACTTTACAACTCTGCTTTAGCATTTATTCATTCCTTGAGCAAATCTCAAATCTTTTATTTTAATTATTTTTTTTATTTTTTATATTAGTTAGTTTATTAACTTTGTATCCTAGCTGTAGCCCCCTCCCTTCTTTCCTCTCAATCCTACCCTCCCTCCCTCATTTCCTCTCTGCCTTTTTTTAAAAAAATATTTTTAAATGTTTATTTTTTTAAGCTTTATTTATTATATATACAATGTTCTGCCTGCATTCATTCCTGCACTACAGAAGAAGGCACCAGATCTCATTACAGATGGTTGTGAGCCACTATGTGGTTGCTGGGAATCAAACTCGGGATCTCGGGAAGAGCAGCCAGTGTTCTTAACCTCTGAGCCATCTCTCCAGCCCCCTCAAATCTTATATATGTTTTCCTCCAATTATTTTGCCTTTCTTTGAATATTTAGAATTGGCTACTGGTGGAGTGATTTTTTTCCTCTCTTTTTTAGATTTATTGAGTTTACAAATAAACGTCATATATGTTCAAGATAGTGCATTGTTTTGGTAATATGAATTTGTTGTGAAATAATTAGCTCAGTCAAGCCAATTAGTATATATGTCTCTTCACAGTTGGTTTAATCATGGTTCTATTGCTTTGAAGAGACGCCATAAGCAAGGCAACTCTTATAAAATAAAGCATTTAATTGGGGGCTTGTTTATAGTTTCAAAAACTTGGTCCATTATCAGTATGGCAGGAAGCATGGTAGCAGGCAGGTATGGTGCTAGAGAAGTAGCTGAGTTCCCCATCCTTATCCACAAGCAGAAAAAGACTGACTGACTCTGAGAGACTGGGCTTGGCATGGACTATTGAGACCCTAAAGCCTACTGCCATTGACACACTTCCTCCAAAACAGCCACACTTCTAATCCATTCAAATATAAGAGATGATTAAAAAGAATAGCGAAGTAAAAAATGAGACTGAAGCAAAAGGATTATAAGTTCTAGGCTAGACTGGTCCCATAGCAAGACTTTTAAGACTAGGGGTGGGTAGAGAGTGGTCTCAGCAGATTATAGAGAATTTGCTGCACAATCATGAGGATCACAGTTTGGATCTCAGCACTCTTGAAACAAACCAGACATCTTGCTAGTACCTGCAGTTCAAGAAGGGATAGAGACAGGAGTGCCATTGTAGCTTGCAGACTCCCAGCCTGGTCGAGAAAGCGTGAGTCCCAGGTTCAGAAGAGATCTGCTTCCAAAGAATAGGCACAAAATGATAGATGAAGACACCTGATGCCCTTTTCTGGCCTCCATATCACACATGCACATATATCCAGATGCACACACATAAATAAATGAATCATTTTTAAAAAAGGCAGATTTTAGTTATTTTATCCAAAGAACATAGTTGTGCCACATGTAGCAAAATGAAACCAAGTGGTGATTATATTAAACAAAATCAGTCAGAGAGAGAAAAATATTTTTCTTATTATGGATCCTTGATTTTATATAGACACATAAAATCTTTTGTATGCATGCATGTCTGTGTGTGTTTGCGGGGGGGCTGTATACATGTTGCACATGTGTGCACATGTGCATGCACGTTAAAGGTAGAACAATTCAATATATGAGCCTATAGGGGGCATTCTTATTCAAATCACCATAGTTTGCTCCCTGACTCCATCGGCATGTAACTATATCACAGTGCAAAAATGCATTCAGTCCAACTTCAAAAGTCCCCTTACACTGTTTAAAAGTTCAAAGTCTCTTCTGAGATTCATTCAATCTCTTAACTGTAACCCTCTGTAAAATAAAAATCAAAAAGCAGATCACATACCATTTCCAAAAGGGAAGAAAGGGAGCATAGTGAAGAAGTATTGAACCAAAGCAAGAACAAAAACCACAAGGGAAAACTCAAAATTCTGCATTTCTGTCTGATGTCAAAATGCTTTTCAGATCTCCCAACTCCTTTCATCTGTGTTGACTGCAGCATACTTCTTTCTTGGGTTGGTTCCATACCCTGTTAGCAGCTCTCCTTGGCAGTTATCCCACAACTGTGGCATCTCCAACATCTTGGGTTCTGCAAGGCAGTCCAGGCTTCAGCTTTACAGCTTTACAGTTTCACTTAATGGCCTGTCTGGGCCTCCATGCAGGGACACCCTGAAACACCCCTGGCCTCGATGGCTTTCCTTAGCCATGTAGAGAGATTCCACAACTACCAAAAGCGTGATAGGCAGCATTTCCATCCCACCCAAAAATTTCCTTCCCCCATTTTACCCTCATTCTACTTGAGTAACCAGTTATTGTTTTCTGGCCCTATAGATTAATTTTGCACGTTCTTCAACTTCTTATAAATGTGATGATATAGTAGTATATGTGTGTTACCTGGCTTGTTTTGCTTAATATATTGCTGTTGATGTTTTTGGTTTCCTTTGCAGTGCTGACAACAGAACCCATGCCTTTTCACATGCTAAACAAGTGCTATACTCATGAACTGTGTTCCTCAGCCCAGCATAATGTTTTTGAGGTTTAGGTATATTCTGGCTTTGATTAATGATTATTTCTTCTAGCCTTTAGCCTTGGATTTGACAATGATTTGACTTCTCTTATCTTGTTGAATTATTTCAAAGTTTAGCCATTATGAATAATGCTGTTCAGAAAATTGTGTATGTGCTTGTTTGTGAACGTGTTTTAATTTCACTCTGGGTCATACTTAGGAATGTAAGAGGATAAATACATGCTTAAGAAAGTGAATAGCAGTTCTCTAACATACTTGGCACCATTTTACATCACCACTCTCTGAGAGTTCCCACTTGTTCACATCTTCATACTTCAAATTGTTTCATATAGTGTAATAGGTGTCACATGGTATATATTCTCATAATTTTAATTTGCATTTCCTAGATGGTGTTTGCTGGCTCCTTTTTATATACTTACTGTGGCTAATCTATATATCTTTTTTAATAAGTGTCTACTCAGATCTTTTTGCCTTTTTTAGAAATTTATTTTTTTCCATCTTTTTGGTTAATGTTTTCTGAGTAAAGTTGTAAATATTATTTTCCAGATTGCCACTTATTTGTTTCTGTTTGCTTTTCATTTGCTTGTTTTTTCGTTTGTTTTGAGATAGGCTTTTGCTTTGTAGTTCAAGCTGTCCTGGAACTCACTATGTAACCTGAGGTAACCTTGACTGTGGATCTTCCTGTCTTTGCCCCTGAATGCTAGATTATAGATGTGTACCATCACACTTGGTTCCTGCCTATTTTGTTTTCAATTTTTTTTGTATGTGTGTGTACATTTGTATATATGTATATATATAAACAAGTTCATGCCACAATAGACATGTAGAGGTCAGAGGACAACTTCTAGGAGTTTTTTTTCTCTCTTACAATGTGGGTTCTAGTGATCAAACTCAGATCATAATGCTTGCTGGCAAGTACCTTTGTCCACCAAGCCATATTACTGACCTATCATATCTTTTATTTTTCGAGATAGGGTTTCTCTTTGTAGCCATAGCTGTCCTGGAACTTTCTGTAGACGAGGCTGTTCTCCAACTCAAAGATCCATCTGCCTCTGCCTCCGAGTGCTAGGATTAAAGGGGTAAGCCACCACCACCCAGCCCTATCATACCTCTTTTTAATGATGTCTTTTGTTGAACAAAAATACTCTTTTGGTGTGGTCCAAGCTGTCAGATTTTTCTTTAATGGCATACTGTTTTTTTTTTTCCTATCCATTTTGCCTACTACAAAATCATTAAGTGTGTTCCTAACTGAAGTTTCATAGATTTAGTTTATTTTTAATTCTGTGCTCAGTCTTCAGTTTTTCCTTATAAAATGAGACAGGAACTGAGTGAGGGTCGTTTTTTTCCCCTTTATATGGATATTCTGTTGTTTAACCACTAATTATTAAAAAGAATTTCCTTAAGCAGAGAATGTTGCTGAGTGGTAGAATGCTTGCCTAGCATGCATGAGGACCTGTGTACAATATCCAGTACTACAAACAAACAAACCAAAAAACCTTACATGCAGGAGGAGATAGTAAATGCAATAACATCTGGGCTAGAGACAGATATTTGAAAGCTATGCAACTAGACAGCGAGAAAGCCAACACTACACAATAGCGAGGAACATTCACATTTTAAGGCCAAGAGTAAAGCAACCAAATAAAGACACTGAAGAGATAGAGGTTGGCGTGATACCTAGAATGTCTTTCTATACAAAACGGATTGTCATTTGTGGCAAATGCTTCATTGTTATTATATAATGAAAGCTGAGAAAAGGATAGATTTTTTTCCCACTGCTGTTTTTCAGGATTTTTGCCAAAGCAGTCTAAGGAATTAGGTCAGGTTACATTGGATTAAGGGACAGATTTAACTACTATTCTAAGTGTGTGCTGTCACATTTGTTAATTTCTCTATTCTTGTACCTTTTAGCAATATGTACTGATACTCTGCCAATTTCTTAACTTAAATGCCTTCATTATGTATGTGTCTTCTGTAACTATTTTCTTCAATATTATGTTCTTGAAATTCATCCACTTAGTAATATACTTCTGCTCCAATACAGTTTTTATTAATTAGTCTTGATGGGTTTTTTTTTTTTTGTATGAAATTGGTAAAAAGAAAATCACCTCTGCCAATATTTATTGCTTTTATTTTTCTTGCCTTTTTTTTTTTTTAATTCACGGAGCAAGAAGGATGTCGAACAATATACCCTGGGTTTATAACGTTGTTCTTCTCATGGAAATCTAGTTTTCAAATTAAATCGGAATGGCTTTAATATTTTATTATTTGGAATGATAAATGGTATTGGTTTTGGCAAATAGTATCAAATTGTTTTAGTTCTTTACTTTAGAATGTCTTGTTTAAAATATGTTATCTGCTTCCTTCAACTTCTTAAAAAAAAAAAAAAGTTGTGTTTTAGCATATTGCTTCTCCGCTCAGGCTTTTTAGTCCCTTGGGTATATAATTTTCCTTTGTTCGTTGCAGCTCAGTCACGCAGCTGGTTTGCCATGGCAGGCATTTACATGGAAATGGCAACAGTGCTCTTTCTTTCCATGAACCAACACTTGGCATTAGACATGCCATTGGTTAGCCTGGAGGAGGTATTAGAAGTAAACAATCCTTCATCATTTTTCTCAGGCTCATACTCATGCATTCTCACTTTTATGACTGGTTCAAAAACTATTTGGCTGAAGTCAGTTAGATTTGGGAATATAGGCCATGTGGGATACTTCATTTTTCCATTTTCCCCAAAACACAAAGATTTAAAATAGATGCTATATTATTCCCAGAAACGCACAGCATAAGATTATTCCTTTTTCTATTAAGTATTGTATTGATTTGCTGAATGAAAATGCTGCCTCATGAATTGAATATACTTTTATGTTTATAGATCATTTCTCTTCTTGTTGAATTGCCTTCTTCAGATATTATTCTCCAGTCAATAAGTGCTGAAATTTTCCATTACATTTATCTCTATTTTTTGTTTTGATTTAGACTGTTTAAGTGACCATCAGATAAATTACAAATATATTACAGGAAGTTAACAAATATGTAGTCCACTGAAGTGGACATACATGAAAATGCCCTGATGTCATTTGTACCATTTTAGTGAGTGTTTACAACGTGAAATACACATAATTAACACACAGATAAAGAAACGATTAGAAGCATCCCAGAAGTTCCGTTTGTGCTCTCCTCTATTCTCCTCAAAGGGTAACCACAGTCCAAACCTCTAATCCTACATAAATTTTTTCAGTATGGAGTCCTTTGTGTCTGATATCTCATACTTAGTATAAGGTTACCTGAGGAGCTGCAGTATATCCAGCCTATTTTGAACTTCAGATAAATAACAATTTATTTTATATGAGCCATACTTATATTGAAAATGATGATTTGGGCCAGAGAGATGGCTCAGTGATTTAGAGCACCTGGCTGCTCTTCCAGAGGACCCAGGTTTGATTTCCAACACCCACATGGTAATTCGAAACTGTCTGTAATTTCGGTCCTAGGGGATGTGATGCCTTCTTCTGCCCTCTGGGCACTGCCTACACATGGTGCACAGACATACATGAAGGCCAAATATCCAAATGTAATAATGAATCAATTAAATGTTATATAATTTATCTGCAATTCAAATTTAACTAGCTATGTTGATGTTTTTCTAAATCCGGAGACTGTAATCCAAAATTATGCTTGTGATATTCATCTATACTACTGCATGCATTGTAGTTCATTCATTTTATATAGTATTCCACTAACAAGTGTAACTCAATTTAGAGTCAAATTCCTCAGAAACCTTCACACTGCTTAACCACACCTGTGGTTCCCTCTTGTTTTTATTTTTTTCATAAGATGGAGCATATATACATAAAAGTACATAAGTCATGATATAGATTAACAGATAACTTTAACGTAAACACCCATGAAACTATTACCTAGGGTGATTAGCAGAACATTCCCAAGCACTGCTGCATACCCCTCTCAGGTAATAATTCTTCCTTTCCCTCTCCTAGCAACCACATTCCTGATGTTTGTGATAGTAATTTCTTCCTCCAGTCCCCTCCTTTCTTTTTCCCTTCATCTTCCCTTTCCTTTCTTCTTTACTTTCTTTTACCCTTCCCCCTCACTTTCCCTTCTCCCTCCCCTTCTCCTTCCTTTCCGTTCCCTTCCTTCCTTTTTCATTTTTGAAACACTCAATGCAAGTCGTTCTCATTGCCATTATAGAACATTATAATAAACAATAAAGAGCTAGTGCACAAAAGTATACAAGACTTCCTCTGTTTATTACCATGGAAAACAAAGCAAAACAAGGCCCAGCATTTTACATTTATCATACTTAGGTCATCAAGCTTGTAAAGCAATTGCCTTTACCTACTGAACTATCTCACCCATCCTCCTTTGATTATTATTATTATTACTATCTTTAGATAATAACACTGCCTGCATACATACCTCTAAGTAACATTATTTTTTTTTCTATTTTAAGACTTTATGTAAATATAATGTTTTTATTGCCCCACCTACTCAATACTGCATTTGAGAGCTAATCTGTGACATACAGGTATATTTTCTTCATTTTGTATATGATTCGACTGTAGAATTGTGCCACATTTTGTTCTACACCTGATGCATATTTCAGATGTGTCCAGACTGTGGCTGTTACCAACAGCACCACAAAAACTTTATGTATCTTCATGCATGTGTCCAAAGCTTTTCTAGAGTAGACACCTGATATAAGTAGAACTGCTAGGTCATCGGGTGCATATACTACAAACTATTTGAAACTCTGTATTCCAAGAAGGAGTCCTTTTTGTTCCACATTAACCAACTTTTTTTTTGTCTGAAAAAAATTTGGTGGTGTGTGTGTTCATGTGTTTGGATGAACACGCTGATGCACATGTGTATGGAAAACAGGTCAATGTCAGGAATCAGTGGTTTGGTGCTGTCCACTCAGGATCTCTCATTAATGCCTGGGGCTTGCCATTTAACCTAAACTTTCTGGCCTGCCTCCACCTCCCCATTATTGGGATTATAAGTATACACGAGCACTCCTGCCTTTTCACCTGGGTGCTGGAGATTGAACTCAGGTCTCCATGTTTGCTAAACACTTCACTGACTAAGCTGTGCCCCCCACCCCTTGTCAGAAGTTTTCGTTTTTGCCAGTTGAGTAGGGGTGAACTTATGCTTCATTGTGGTTTTAATTTTAATCCCTCATGGCTATAGATTTTGTTACGCTTTCGTATGTCACCTGGCTATATGTATTTTGTTTTCTGTAAGGTATCTGTTCAAGTATGCCTTTGGAAAATACTCACCGTGTCGTTCAGTGTCATCTTAAATTCACAGCACCCTGCCTCAGTCTCTGAAGACTGGCATGAGCTGTCACACTCGAGCTTTCCTATAGTATTTTTTAAGTCTTTTATATATTATTCATATAAATATGTTCTTTGGAACTCTTACACTCATGTGTGGTGTACATGTCTCTTCTACCGTCATTCTATGGATGGAGTCCAAGGGCTCGCACATGTGAGCATTTTACTATCATGCTACATCCCTAACCTTCACTGTCTTCATTTGTGTAAATGTTGTTTTGTGCCATATTTAAGAAATTCAGCACTCTAGAGTCTTGGAAACACGTATTGGTGAAAGCTTTACAGTTTTATCTTTCACAGTTAAGTCTCTTGTCTACCTAAAATGTTTTTTGTACATAGTATAATAGATCTAGTTTTATATATATATATATATATATACCGTTTGTCTTAGTACTATTTTACAAAATTCCCTTTTTCACTGAGAAGCAGCACCACTTCTTTCATATGTATGGATACGTGTCTATTAAGTGCCCAAGTATGCCTCGATCTGTTTTTGGGTGCTGTCTAATATAAAAATTATGATGGTGTGGTATTATGTATCTATAGCTCCAATAGTTGGAAGGCTGAAGCTGAAAGATCACATGGGTCTAGGAGTGTGAGGTCATTCTGGGAAATAGAGATATTCCACCCCCAAAATAAGTAAGTAGATAGGTAAGTAAACCTGGGGAGATGGCTCAGTGTGCAAAGTACTCACAGCATAAGCTTGAGGGCCTGAGTTTGGACCCCTCATACCCATGTAAAAACCAGGTATGGCAGTGTTCACCTATAATCCCAGGGGTTTGAGAGGCTTAGAAGGGAAGACCCTAGCAGAGAGCTGTCCATCCAGTTTAAGCAATCTAGTTTCATTTTCAGGGAGACACCCTATCTCAAAAATAAGGTGGAAAGTAATAGAGGAAGACACCTAATGAGTTATGCTCTCAGCTGGTCACAGTGGTACACTCCTGTAACCCAGCACTTGGCTACACAGAGATAACTTGTCTCGAAACAACACAAAGCAAAACAAAATGTTCTGGTCTCCTCAGACATGTGCATAGATGGATCATGCACAAATACCATACACACAAATAAAACATTTAAATACGTTAATAAGTATCAAATCTTCTAAATTTACATACATGGTTTGATTCCCAGTGCCATGTGGCAGCTCACAGCCATCTGAACTCCAGTTCCAGGGCACCTCACGCCTTCTTCTGGCCTCCTTAGGCGCTGCATTACATGGTACACAGACACGCATGAAGGCCAAACACCCTTACATATAAAATTGAAATTAAAAGAATTCAATCTAGATATTATTTCCATACTCATCTGGGGCTTCAGTACTTCTTAGTATTTTCCTTGTAGAAGTTTTATATATCTTTTGTTCCAATCTTAGCTTATTCTCTGTGGTGTTAGGGTGTGAATTCAGAGCCTGGTGTGTGCTTGGCAAGGGCTGTGCTTGGCAAGGGCTGTGCTTGGCAAGGGCTGTACTACTAAAGCAACCCATGGGTGTTTTGTTTTTTTGGTTGCTGCTGTTGTTGCTGCTGCTGTTTTTCTGCAGCGGTCTTGTTAAGTAACCAAAATGACCTAGAACTTGCTATGGAGAGCCACTAACCTCAAACTTGCGATTCTTCTGTCTCTACCTCCCGAGGACTGGGATTACAAGTGTGTATCAATATAACCCAGCTGGTAATTTATGTTTTGGTACTACTTATAGGCAATATTTCAAAACTTTTATTGAATTTTAATACTTGGAAGAGTATACTCTTATTATTTTCTTGATAAAAATTTTTAAAACTGAGCAAGACCATGCCATCAACATGAGGTCTTTTTTATTTTTTAATATTTTATTTTTGATAATGCATGTTAATGGATGTCATATTTCTGCATGTGCAAACATCTTGTACTAATCAAATCCAACCTTATTTTATCCATACTTCCAACTCTTTCTAATGTATATTAATCACTATTCTCCATTTAAATAAAAATTTCTAGCTTCTACATGAAAGAGCTTGCATTTTTCTAAGATTGACTTAGTTCATTTAAAATAATGTCTTCCAATTCTGTTCATTTTAATTCAAAAGGCAAGCCTTCATTCTTTATTGCTAAACAATATTCGATTGTGTGTATACGTACCAAATTATCTTTTGATGGGCACCTAGGCTGTGGGTTATCTCTCATGGTTAGTGCCACAATAAACTTAAGTGTAGGTGGGTGTCTCTTTTGTCTTTGGTTGGTTGATTTGTTTTGTTTTTCAAGGTGGTGTCTGTGTGTAACCTTGGCTGTCCTTGACTCACTCTGTAGACAGACTGGCCTTGAACTCACAGAGATCACCTGCCTCTGGCTCCCTGAGTATTGGGATTACATGCATGCACCATCATGCCTGGCTTGGATGTCCCTTTGGTATACTTACTTTATTTTCTTTGGCTATATATTCACAAATTGGGAGAAGTAGATACTATAGTTGATCTATTTTTATTTTACCTAGTGTCCATGCTATTTTCTGTGGTGGCCATACTAATTTACATTTTCACAAACAATATATAAGATTTTTTTACTCTCTATATCCTTGCCAGCATTTATTTTTTTATACAGTGAGATAATATCAATATAATATGTCCAATAATATCAATATAAGCATTTTCTGATAAATGTATTGAGCATGTTTTTGTTTTGTTGTTTTGTTTCTTTTTGTTCTTTTTGAGACAGGGTTTCTCTGAGTAGCCTTGGCTGTCCTGGACTCATTTTGTAGACCAGGCTGGCCTTAAACTCACAGAGATCCACCTGCCTCTGCACCCCTACCACCTGGTGAGCATGTTTTTAAAATTTCTTTGTTATTTATAGTGTCAGAAATAACTATTTAATTATGTATACATTTTAATGGGATTATGTTTATTTTTGTTAAGGTTTTTGAGTTCTTTATATATTCTGGATATTAACCTCTATCAGATGAAATGTTGGGAAAGATTTTTCTTTTCATTGTGTATCTTGTGTTTTTACTTTTTTGATTGTTTCCTTTGAAATGGGTTTGGCTTGTTAAATTTTACTTTTGTTTCCTGTGCCCTTGAAGTTTTATCCAGAAAAACATTGTCTATATGAGTGTATTGAAATGATTCCCCTGTATTTTAATAGATGTTTATTGTCTTTGATCCATTTTAAGTTGATTTTTGTCCAGACTGGAAGACATGGGTTAAGTGTCATTCCTTCACATGTAAACACCCAGGTTTTTACCATTTATTTCAAAGGCTGTCCAATCTCCAATGCATTTTTGGCATCTTTGTTACTCATCAATGTGTCCTGGCTGCTTAGCTTTATTTCTGGAGTCTGTTTTTTGTTCTATTGGTTTGTGTGTTTGTCGTTATGCCACTGTCATGCTGTTTTGACTGCTATGGCTCTATAGTGTGTCTTGGAATTTGGTATTGTGATACCTCCAACTTTTGGGGGATTAAGATTGTTCTGGCTAGCTGAGAATGGTGGCACTTACGTGCAGTCCCACCACTCTGGAGGTAGAGGCCTAAAGTCAAAGGAACTTGAGTCCAAGGTCAGCCGTAGTGAGCTCAAGGTCAGCTTTAATTACATAACAAGACCCTGTCTCAGGAAAAAAAAAAAACACAAGAAAATTCACGGTGTATCTCAGTGATATAATACTTGCCTTGGTTTTGTTCCCTATTGTCACTAAACAAAATTAAGTTGGAGCCTTTTGTTCTTCAAAATGAATTTTACAGTTATTCTTTCTATCTATGTGAGGAACATTATTTCATTAGTATTTTGATGCAGTATGGGCATTTTAACAATATCTATTCTTCTATTCCACAAACATGGGAACGTGTGTGTGTCTTGTTTAGTTTATCTCACCAGTTTTTAAATTTTCATTGTACAGGTGTTAAACTTTTCGTATATTTTATTTTATTTTTGTAGCTGTCACAAATCAAATTTTTTCAATATTTTTTAGTTAATTAATTCACTTTACATTCTGATCATAGCCTCCTCCTCCCTTTCCCAGTTTCACCCTACTCCCTTGTCCTCCAATACTTTCTTCCATAAACCTCAGAAAAGGGGAGCACCCCCACCAACCCACCCCAGCATATCAAGTCACATCAGGATTAAGTGCATCCTCTTACTTGGTGGCCCAGCAAGGCAGGCCCACTAGGGGAAAGTGATCAAAAAGCAGGCAACAAAGTCCAAGTCAGAGATAGTCCCTGCTCCCCTTACTAGGTAGCCCACATGAAGCCTGAGTTGACCATTGGCTACTTCTATATAGGGGACCTAGGTCCAGTCCATGCATTGTCCTCTGGACCCTGATTAGTTGATCCTGTAGGTCTTCTTGTGGAGCTCATGGCACCTCCTTGTCCTTCTATCCTTCCTTCTATTTTTCCACAAGACTCCCTACACTTCACCCGATGTTTGACTGTGAGTCTCAGCATCTTTTTCAATTTGCTGCTCGTTAGAACCTCTCTCTCAGAGGGCAGCTATGCTAGGCTCCTGGCTGCAAGCATAGCAGAGTATTGTTAATAGTTAATAGTGTTCGGTTGGCTCTCTCTCATGAGGTGGGTCTCAAGTTGGGGCGGGCATAAGCAGATTCATTATTGATCATAAGAAATATTTTTGTTAATTTTGAAATTTGCTACTTTACTAAATTCATTTATTAATTCTAATGCCATTCTGGTGAAATAATTGCTTTTTTCTGTATATAGAATCATATTAGCTCCAAGTATAGATGGTTTAACTTCTTTAATTTTGTTTGTAGCATCAGAGATTTGATCTCAGGTCCTCAGGCTTGCACGGCAAGTGTTTTATCCATCTCTTCTGTCCTAATTTTTATTTTCTAACTTTTTCTTATATATGAAGACAAAATGTGCTTGTTCTTATTCTTATTGTAATCCTGGCTGTTCTGGAACTCACTCTGTAGACCGTGCTGTCTTAGAACACACAGATGCACCTGCCTGTGCCTCCTGAGTGCTAGGATTAACTGGTCAAAAGTAAACTTTTTAATATTGACTTTTTTATCCAGCAACCTAATTTGCTGAGATCTTTGTCTACCTTGATCTCAAATATGTCTTGTTTGTACTGTCACAGTGCTGTGAATTCATCTTTGCATCTTCCCTTTTTTCTTTTTTTTGAATTTTATTTTTTTCTTATCAGTTACATTTTATTAACTCTGTATCCCAGCCGTGTCCCGATCCCTCATTCCCTCCCAGTCCCTCCCTCCCTCCCTCCTCTCCACTGTGCCCCTTTCCAAGTCCACTAATAGGGGGGGACCTCCTCCCCATTCATCTTCCCTTTTTTCTTAATGTCATCCATCACCTGTGGCTCTTACCATCTTACCACCCCCTTGTTCCATCTTGCTTTCTAGGAGATTCCTGACAGGAAGGGGTGTGATATAGACATCTCATCAGGGCTGAGCACCTCACAGTCTCTTATTCTCTGCCGGTTAACAATTGGGTCTCTGTGTTAATCACCTTTTACTGCAAGAAGAAGCTTCTCTGATGATGGTTAAAAGATACACTAATCTGTGGGTATAAAAATAAGTTTTAATGTTATAACTGGCCCCCCTTTATGAAATTCTCCTGATTTGTAAATCCTTGCTATCTTGGTTGTTTTTTTTTTATTTTAATTCGCGTGATTCCTTTTCTTCTTGGTGTTCCATTAGATTAATTATTATACTCAGCATGATCTCCCCAATTAGGAATGCATACCCACTACCTGCTGTTAGTTCTTCCTTGGCATTATTGTGGAGATGCGCCCACTTCCATTCTGTCCCCGTTGTCTCTGCCAGGTTTATGCCATCATCCTGAACATCTGGAAAATAGGTTTTTGCATTAAAAAGCACTTCGTTCCAAATACCATAGCTGGATCAAGCTTCTTCAAATGCCAATTTGTGTGTTGGCATACCTGTTCAACTGAAGCAGCATGTCCTACTTACAGGATGAACGCTGAACACTGGCGCTTAGCCTTCCAGGCCCTTTGTCTCCAAGCCCTAGCCTAGCTCCTCTGCTATCTTTTATGCCTTCCCTATCCACACTATCTATCTCAAGCTATATGGTCCCCACAACATGCTTAGTTTCTGCATACTTTTACCACAGCTGTCTCTTCCTCTTGCACAGAATACAGTGTGTGCCTGCCCCTCCTCCACTCTCGCAATCAAATGTCTATAATGTAGCCTTTCTTTAAAGCTCAATTTGACTTGAAAGTTTACATATTGCCTGTATCGTCTTTCTCTGGCTCCTGTATATTTTAGTCCTACAACAGAGTAGAGTATTCTAGCCACATCCATTAACTCATGTTGTCATTCATAACTTATCATTATCCCAATAGTTGTACTGATTCAAATCTCAGTGCCGTTAGACCTAAGTGTTCTCTGCTGGGTTTCCTCCCACTCCCCATTGCCTTCAGGAACTTTGTTCCATCAAGCACCCTTGCTCCCCCACTGTATATGTTTATTTATTGTGGTACTGTGGATAGAACTCAGGTGTTCACAGGGGTAGGGAAGCCTTTAGCACTGAACTGAACTGTGAAAAACTTACGTTTTTCACCTTTTACTCTCTGTTGCTTTGTTGTTGTTGTTTTGTTTTTTTCAAGACAGGATTTCTCTGTGCAACTTTGGCTGGCCTTGAACTCACAGAGATCCACCTGCTTCTGCCGCCCCAAGTGCTGGGTTAAAGGTGTCTGATACCATGGCCAACTTCTCTGTAGATTTTTCTACCTTCCACATAGAAGCATGCTGAAGTTTTCTATAGTTTTAAAATAAAACAAAATATATATCCTCATTTTATTACGAGCTCACTTCTCTTTGCTATTTATTCTTTTCATTTGACACTTCTCCATATTCTTCACTTTAAAACTATGATTTCCGAGACCCATTAATGTTCCAAGTAACTGAATCCATTAGGTTCTTTTTGGTCCTCCTTTCCTTGGTGACTACAGTGTTTAGAGCACATTACTCCTTCTGAACAGCCTTCCCCTCTCCCAGCTTTCTCTCTCTTTCTCTCTTTAAGACTCCGCTTCTTCTCTTTTACCCACCCTTACCCAAAACAGCCTGGGTTCTGTTTTCTCCTTTATTTGTCTTCTAGTTCATGCTAGTCATCTTGACATCTGTCTCAAAATTATCTCAATAACTCAGATGTTTATAACTCCTACTTTCATACTACCATTCCTAAAGTTCTGTCTTGAGCCCACATCCTATACTCATTATGCCTATTGTTGTAGTTGCCTGTGGGGAAATCTCATAGCTGTCCCACAGGCAGTTCTCATTCCATCTAAAAGTGAACTACTGCTTATCCTGTAAGGGTATTTTAAACCTGCTCCATCATCTGTATCCACTTAGACACCCAAGCAAGAAGCTAAGGAACCATTACTCTTCATTCACTCTGACTCTTCTTCAGCCTCATGCCTGACTAGGTCCTGTCCATCTTATCTTCCTGTCTTTCAGAACATTGTTATATTCCTCTACCCCTGCTACCACTGTCTTTGTCCATGCCCTCATCATTTCTTTGACAGCAAACTTAGTAACTGGTTTCCTTTACTTCAGTAACATTCCCTTTTAAGCATCTACCAGCTAGCTACTTGGGTATCCTTCAGGACTATATACTTCTGCTTAGAGTGGTACCAGAGCTCTTCATGGCCTTCATTGCTTAATCATATTAAGAGCCCTAGCCCTTTTTTGTGTGGCCAGCTTCCTTACTGCTTAATCCTATTAGGTGTGCATATGTGGAGGTCAGAGGACAATTTAGGGGAATTGGTTCTCTCCTTCCATCATATGGGTCCCAGGATAGAACTTGGATCAATAGTCTGAAGAGCAAGGACCCCTACCCACTGAGCTACATTACTAGCCTTCCCATGGTGTTTTTTTTTCCTAATATTTTTTAATGGTATCTTTGAAAAGTACTACAAAGTTAGAAGATTGATAGACATACTCCTCTATAGTGGGGATAAAAAGTGAATCAACTGTAATTTATAAAAATATAAACAAATTTTTAAACAGTGAAAAAACATGCATTATAAGTATATATGAGTAGAATTTTCAATAATAATGCCAAAATGCCAGTAATTCAAAGTTTTATTAGTAAGATAGAGACTCTTTTTACAATGTTCTTCCTTTTCATTGTAATTTGGTTGGTGGTGGTTTCCCTCATTAAAGTTAGTTCCAAGGCCACCCCTTGACACTCTGGAAAATATTTTCACAGTTATTCATAAAAGTAACCTGGGAGCTGGGCATAAAGTTAGAGACTTATAATTCCATTGCTAAAAAGGGTGAGGCAGGAAGCTAATTTTTTTAAGAGCCCATTTACAGTAGCAGGAATAACTTATTAGATTTGGGCCCAGTTTACACTGCCACCTGGCACAGTTTGCGAACCCAGGAAAACCTGTCCTGAAACCCAACAGGCCTCTTACCCTAGCTAACCATGTCCGGCACTGCCACCGAGAGAAGGGTGAGGCAACCTGTATCACAGAGCTATCAATGATTATGGCTTGGTGGAAGCAGAATGAATTCTGCAACAAGGTGTGCAGGATAAAGAGATCCAGGACTTCTTCCAGAGCTCAGGAAGCCTGAAAGATGAGATCAATTCAGGAGTCTCTGGGACAGTCTTAAAATTTACCTCCCCACAAAATGACCAAGTTGTTACAGAGATTTACCAACAAATCTCACCTCAGCAGAAAATGGAGAAACATTTTCAATGGACTATCATTTCTGTAAGCTATACAGAGGCATGTTAGTGATGTTTGCATTTGCATTTTTGAAGGGTAAAATAAGGCAAAATACTTAATTTTGCTCTTGTGAATAAGTCATGTTCTAGATGCTGCCTTGAAATAAACCCTCTGAAAAGAATATATATATATATGTATATGTGTATATATATATGTATATGTATATATATATATATGTATATATGTATGTATATATTAGACTGGTCAAGAAGGTTGAATAAGGAATCATGGAAACTTAAAAGCCTAAGTTTGATAGCTAGCATCATTCATAATTTATAAAATATGTAATAATTTTAAATTATAGAGAAAGAAATCAGAGAAACAACAACTATCACAATAACCTCAAACAATATAAAATATCTTGTGGTTACATTAACCAAGCAAGTGAAAGACTTGTATGCTAAAAACTTTAAGACATTGAAGAAGATGTTCAGAAGATGGAAAGATCTCCCAAGCTCATGGTTGGGTAGGTAGGATTAGCATAGTAAAAATTGGCCATCCTACCAAAAGCAATCTACACATTCATTGCAACCCTCATTGAGACTTTAACATAATTCTCCCAGGTCTTGAAAGAAAAATTTTCAGCTTCATATGGAAATGCCAAAAACCCAGAATAGATAAAACAATCTTGAATAATCAAAGAACTGCCTTTATCCCTATTTTCTAGGTTTTTAAAAATTTTTGTTTATAGGAAGATACTTTGCAAGCTTCCAAAAAAAAAAAAAAAAAAAAGATATAAGCACTGATCCAGTCACAGATCCTTTGGTCTACAATGCTGTCCCGACTGCAAATTATGCTAGGGCATTGGTGGCATAGCACAAAGCTTGTGGGAGTAATCAACCAATACCTGATTTAATGCCCACTGCATGAGATGGAACCCGAGACTGCTTGGGTGATTAGTAACCTGACATTAGATAGTTCAGGGACTGAGAGTAAAACCAGATGGGGACAAATACAGAGACCCACATGTAAATATTACACTGAGAGTGAGAGACCTTGAAACTCTCAGCTGTAAATGGGATGTTTCTATCAAGTCGTCCCTCCCCCCGTTAGGGCTCAGGGAATCCCACAGAAGAGGAATCAGAGTGTAGGGGCCAGAGGGATTAGAGGACAGCAAGAAAACAAGGCCCTCTAAGTCAACATTAGCCAAACACTTATGAACTCACAGAGACTGAAGCACCATGCATAGGTGCTTATGCATGGTCCTCTGTGCTTATTATATTATGGTTTCCAGTTTAGTGCTTTTAATGGGGTTCCTGAGTGTGTAGATGAGCAGGTTTCTGACTCTGGTCCTTTCTTTTGGGCTCCTCTCCTGTTTGTTTTTGTCTAATTCTGATGTTAGTTTATGTTTTATCTTATTATACTTTATTTATTTATCTCATAACTAAAAATGTTTACCCAAAGCTTACCAAAAGCAAAACCCATTTTTACCACCATACGCTCTTAATAACAATGAATGTTACACATTCTTTGTTATTAGCCAACTGACTATCATGTAGGGTTCAATGTATGTGGTGAAGCACTACCTCCAAGACTGCAGAAAAGTTAGTTAAACTTGATGAATTGCTAATGCACTGATAATGCTCAGGTTTAACATGTAGTACATCAGAGGCATTTCTTTAAATGGTTAACAGAGCTGGGCGGTGGTGGTGCATGCTTCTCTTTAAACCCAACATTCAGGAAGCAGGGGTAGGTGGATCTCTGAGTTCAAGGACAGCCAGGGCTGCACAGATAAATCCTGCCTCAAAACGGGGAAAAAAAGTTAACAGAATACTGGTGATAGTTTGCACAATAGTTAGGATGTAATTAATGCCACTGAACTGTATTGAGACTTACAATGCTCCCCACTTAGAAATGCTTCACTTTGAATTTTTTTAATTTATTTATTTTTACATTTTTTTATTAATTACACTTTATTCTCTTTGTCTCCCCCCCCCCCCCCGTGGTTCCCTCCCTCCTCCCATCCCAATCCTTCCCTTCATCCACTTTGAATTTGTATGCTACATTCTGGTACAAAAGCAATGTGTGTTCAATATTAACTGCATCTTCTATTTAGAATTTTGGTTTTTTCTGGCTAGCAAGAGCTATGCAGTATAATATCCTCCTTTAATCTTTGGCAACACCTGTCGGCTGCTTAATCACAGGGGGAAACAGATTCTGGAGTTGACTGTTGTTGAGACGGGACGTTGGTTAGTTAAATGCATCTTGAAGGTGTGTTATTTCAACTTATGATGAATTTAACATAACGTAACCCACCCCTGGTAGGCTGAGAAGCAGCAGATTAAAAAAGAAACTATTTATTTATATTTTACCATAATAAAAATAATTATTAAAAAAAATCCCAAATTACTGCAGAAATGCTGTAGTTTCTGGTTCCTGAAATATTCCTGAAGTCCAGAGACTATAGTTTGAATATCCTCGGCCTACAGTTTATGACCTACAAAATCCTTTATTCTCTATGTCTTGCTGTCTTGTGGCCTTATTATCCTCCATCTCAGAACTTTTATTGTGCTCATATGGCACTCCCTGTAGATCCTATATGTGAAACCATTTTTGCAAACATGTGTCTCAGCATATGTCATTTTCTTTGCCTGAAATGTGTACACACTTCTTCCTACCTTCCCCTTCATCAGCATTCTCCTACTCATCCTTCACGATCCAGCTGGAAATTCAGTTCTGTTCCCGAGGCCATTTTTTACTTTCTCGGGTAAAGTTGACTGCTCTCTCCTGTGCAAACCCATTTTAACTGTACATCTTTTTTTCTTCTAGCATTACATTCTCAGTTATTGGTTTGTAGGTCAACCTCTTCTTTTAGGCAGAAGTCCTACTCAAAAATCAACTCATTTAATTATTTTTTAAAAGATTTATTTAGGGGCTGGAGAGATGGCTCAGTGGTTAAGGGCACTGTCTGCTTTTCCCAAGGACCCAGGTTCAATCCCCAGCACCCACATGGCAGCTCACAACTGTCTGTAACCCCAATTCCAAGGGATCTGACACCTTCACACTAATGCACATCAAATAAAGTTAAATAAATTATTTTTTAAAAGATTTATTTATTTTTATGTGCATTGATGTTTTTGCCTGTATGGATAGCTGTGTGAGGATGCCAGATCCTTTGGAACTGGAGTTACAGATAGCTGTGAGGTGCCCTGTAAGTGCTGAGAATTGAACCGAGGTCCTCTGAAAGAGTGGTGCTTAGTCATAGTGATTGTTAATCTATCTCTGCTTTGTGTCTATGAGAAAGGATAAGTGCAATGTACTCAACTTTACAAGCCTAACATTTGGACCTTTGTCCCTTGAACTTTACTTAAACAATCACCACTCTCAGCAAAATGAGTAGAATTAAGACATTACTGTAGTATTGATGGGATTAATTCTATGAGGTCTTTGTGTTACTTTCTCAGGAAAAAAACGTAGATATTTGTTACATGTTTTCCCAAGCAGTTTAAATTTTGTTTCCTGCTATTAGGTATTAATATTAACCGAGGCCTTCTTTGTCTCGGAAACGTGATCAGTGCTCTTGGAGATGACAAAAAGGGTAACTTTGTGCCCTACAGAGATTCCAAGCTGACTCGACTGCTTCAAGGTAAGCCCAAAAGTGCCTCTGAAATAAGAGAGTAGCTTGGAATGATAGTGTCGAAAGTAAAGATGAAACAGGCAAAAAGTTAATGGGTTGTTACATTCACAGCTGGTTGATAAATAAGTGAAATAGTTCCTGGCAACCAGGTTTCTAATATAGTAGAAGAAAAAAAATCATCTTTTCAGGTTGCTTTAAGAATCAACGAATCTGTAGAATGCCAACTGTACTTAGGACTTTGTAGCTGAATATGAACTTGGACCCTGATTGTTTTAAACGTGATTATTGCTGAACTCAGTTTCTCTTGAATATAGTGACATTCAAGATTGAATTCTAAGATCTATAACATTTTATACATCTGAAATTTAACTATTTTTATACTGAAAAAAAATTAAAATTTTATAGCTATCACAGTAGGTGGCCCTTTACTCACGAGTATATGTGCAGCACAAATTGCAATCTGTGAGCTATAAAAAGAAAAAAAAAGAGATGAATTTAAGAGGGGGTAGAGGGTGGACCTAGGAGGAACAGGGTAAATAGAATCAAAATATATTGTATGCATGTGTGAAATTCTCAAACAATAATTAGAATTGTTTTTTAAAATTAAAGCCAAATAGTCCTGAAAATAAAATCAAAAGTGTCACTAAGAATTTTTTCTTTCATCTCTGAATATAAATTAATTAGTCCAAATAGGCAGCTTTTGCTTGCATCCTACTTGATTAATTTCATTTGCTTGTTGTTGTTTTTCAGATTCTCTAGGAGGCAATAGTCATACTCTTATGATAGCTTGTGTGAGTCCTGCTGATTCCAATCTAGAAGAAACATTAAATACCCTTCGGTATGCTGATAGAGCAAGAAAAATCAAGAACAAACCTATTGTTAATATTGATCCCCAAGCAGCTGAACTTAATCATCTTAAAAAACAGGTATAACATTTTATAAGAAAGTTACAAGTATGTGAATGGGATGATAGAGCTTCTGTTTCTTTGTTCTATTTATAATTTTAAAATAAAACCCAAAACTATATTTGCTATCCATTTAAGATTGGGAGTGCCACTGGAAATTTTACTCATAAAAAATAAAGAGTAGAACATATAGCCAGAAAGCTTTGCAAGAGCCAAATCTTGAAATTCCTTAATATGTTCTGTTAAAGATCTTGGAACTGGAAAGTACTAAGAGCTACAGATTTTAAGTAAGAGAATAACATTATGAAATGTAGTTGAGGGAAATATGTTTTCTGTACACTTAAATACAGAAAATAGGTAAACGGTAGCTGACTAGAATGAAGAAAATAAGCCACACTTTGTAATAACCCAGGTGAGAACTATGCCCTGAATTAAAAATGGTAGCAATAATGATGAAAGAAAGGTAACAGATTAAAAAACAAATAAGAAGAAAGTTGAGTATGAGGGATTTGCTTCGTTGAAGAGTTAATGTAGGAAAAGAAGTGTTGGTAGGGGGAGCCGAGTTTGATTGTCAAGTTTCTTACATGCATTATTGAGTAAATAGCCATATTGATCAAGGAATGCAGATGGAAAACCAGAGTTGCACATGAAAACAGAAATGATATATTTAGTTTGGGCCATTTTAAATTTTAAAGATGCGTGGGAAATGTGAATAAAAATACTCAGATATAGCTGGCTGGCTACATGGGCTTGATGTAGAGGGTCTCAGATGAAGAATAAAGAGGCAGCTTTAAGAGCATTACCATTTAGATAGTATCTGAACTTAGTAAGTAGGTGAGCACTCACTGAATGTTTGCTAAAGGACCAAACGAAGAGGTCCAGACTCACAACTTGAGAACACCAGCACTTCAAAGAATGGGAAAAGGGACAGGAAAGAATAGACAAGAAGGAAACCAATGATGCCACCAAAACCAAGGAAAGATCATTTCAAGGAGTGTTGCCATGAGGATAAATTCACAAAGAAGCATAAAGATGAAAAGTATCCATTGATTTTTTTTTTTTTTAAATCTACAGGGAAGCTGTTGGCAACTGCTGCAGGTTAGGGAAGTGATAAGAGGCAGTCACTAAATGAGAAATAGAATAGTAGATAAGTGAATGGCTTTTCATTCAAGGTGGCAAAATGAGAAAAGGCAATCGCACAGGTAATCAGGGGGAAAGAAATATAAGTTTGTTTTTTTAAAGATGGGAGAGCCTTGGATAAATGAAAGAACTAATCAGAAGAGACTTAAATGGAGAGCAGGGACTCAGGGCAGATCATCTTCCAATGGCGAGCAGTTGGATAATAGGGTAGGGAGATGCTTGAAGAGACCATACATGGCTTAAAATTACTCAACAGAAATGGAAAGGTGGCCGATTCTGTAAATATAACTGTAGAGCAGCTCACAGTACTGGGTCGGAACTGAGGAGGCAGGAACTGTATTGCTATGGGAAGTTTTGAGGATTTCTGCTTGCTTTGTTTTTTTGAGACAGAGACTTATATAGCACAGGCTGGCCTTGGACCAGTTATGTAGTTGAAGATCCTCCTGCTTATGACTTGTTAGTGGTGGGATTACAGGTGAACACCACTATGTTCAGGTGTTTATCTAGGTTTTTGTTTTGTTTTCCTTTTTTGTTTTGTTTTGTTTTATTTTGTTTTGAGACAGGATCTCACTGAAGTCCTGACTGGCATGGACTCACTATGTAGACCAAGCTAGCTTCAAATTCAGAGATCAACCTGCTTCTCCCTCTTGAGTGTTAAGATTAAAGGTGCACATCACCTCACATTGGACCTATTGATGCAGGTTTAAAAGAATCAAGTTTTCCTGCATGCTACAGAATAGGACTTGATTTCCACCTGGAACTGTATTTACCAGCCATCCAGTGCTCAATTCTTCTTCAGCCTTCCTCCACAGTGATAATGACTGTATAACCTCTTTTCTTCCTTTTTCTTCTTCAGGGTCTCTAGAAAATCTTAGTAAATTAGCTGTTTGCTGGGTCTTCTGAATTATGAAGCATATTCAATTCTGTCTTCCTATTTTCTATGATGTTTATTTCTATTAGCAAAAAAATGCCCATATTTCTATTCACTTATCTGTTTACTCATTCTAACAGTAAATGTTTATATAATGCTTATGTGGCAGGTAAAATACATTGTTGAGCAAAACTGCATAGTTTCTGCCTTTGTGGAGCTATGGTCTGGTGTGAGTGACAATACTAAAACACAATCAGTTAATGATATATTGTTATAAACCGAGGTAGTGTGGTATAGTATACTATGACAGAATGTAATAAGATCTTCTGTTATACCCAAAAGACTTCCCTGATATAGCAGTGTTTGAACTGAGATCTGAGGGCTTTCTGTAGAAAATAAACTACAAGAAATAAGAAAGAGTTCTAGGGAGAACAAACAGCATTGACAGCAAAATATCGTATTAGGAGCACTGGCACTACAACCAGGTTACCCAGGTTTAAGCCCAAGCTCTCTTTCTTACTGTGTACTTTGTAAAAGGTCTTTGTGCCTCAGTTTTCCTGTTTGCGTAATGGAAACAATAGCACCTGCTTCATAGTGTTTTGTGGGTGTTAAATAAATTGTTATATTTGAAGAGCTGAAAAAAAGGCCAGTGTGGCTAGTGTATAGAAAGCAAGAAAAGAGTATTACAGTGTGAGGCTAAAGGTAAAGCTGAGATCTAATCAAGCACTCATGTACTTTGCAAAAACTTATTTTAAGGTAGATAGTAACAAACACTGATAGTTGACATTGCTAAAAGATAGCTTGGACACTGTGTGAAGTGGATTAAAGTGGTGCAAGAATATGTGGATACCACTTAAGAAGGCACTATAGTCCAAGTGAGAGGTACTGGGCACTTGAAATGAGTTAGGATAATGGAAGTAGAGATAGGGGGAAAGTAATGAGCAAACTAGATAAGGAAATGAGGGCATGACTCCCAGTTTGGATGCATAGAACTAGATATACACTGACCTGGCAGAGGACCGACCAGATCTGAGGATAGTAGGCAATGAAATGGAAAATCAGGTCAAATAGAAGGTTTAAAATTATGAAAGATAAGAGTTAAGATAAACTTGGAAGGCATGGATTTGTATGTGGTATTTAAAGAATAGATGAAAATTTGAGACAAATAAGAAAATAGTCTAGATGATAATGATCTTTGGGAGACTTCACCATTTATGGGATGAGTGAAACAAAGATGAACCAAGAGACAGCAATCAGAAACTTTGAAGGGAAATTAGAAACTATACTATCTGGTAAGCCAAATGCTACCAGTCAGTCACATAAATGAACACTAAAAAGTGCCTGTTGTCTTTAGTGATTTGTAGATCATTGTTGACCTTAGTATAAAAATGTGGGCAAACATCATATTGGAATAGGTTAAGGAGGAAATGAGAAGTGAGTAAAAGGAAATAAAGACTATTAGTGTGAACATTTTTCTCAAGCTTTGGGAGCAGGAGGAGTGGGGCAAGAGTGAACGTATTTTAATAGGAAGGAGATAATAGAAGGAGAAGTTGAAAGTGTAGAAGACAGAAGCAACAACAAAAAGAATAAGATTTATGAAGAGGCAGAAAAGAAGTGAGGCTCCAAGGCATGATCACAGTGAGAAGCCTGAGGAGGCAGAATGGCTCCTCTTTTGTCACAAAAGAGAATGTTTACACTTAAGCCCTAAGGCACTTTACTATAACTGACAACTTAGTGTTGCCAGTCTTATATTATTTCCTTCTCATTAGACTTGTAGGTTGTTCTTCTTCAACTACATGTAGCCTTAAGAGTAGAGACCATGTTTTATTTTACATTGCATGTCCCAGTGTTAAGATAAAAGAGACGGCTCATCATCTACATAGCAGTTGTTCATGTAATGCTTATCATTTTATCGTTGATTCATTAACCCTGATACCTTCTGTAGTGCTTAAGATGTACTTAAGGCTTCATGGGCATTGAGTAAAATTACCCTATTGCTAGTTATAGTGACTTCATTACAAAGAGATAAGGAGCATTTTGCCAGTTGAGGTTGATAGCCTTGAATGTGTATTCTGGCCTGGCCTGGAACTTAGGAACTCTCTGTGTAACCAGGGCTGGCCTCAGACTTTTAATTCTCCTTCTTAGCTTCTCGGGTGCTGGAATTACAGATGTATGCACATACCTGGTGATAAGTACTTTTTGATTGGTGATTAGCTGATTACTTTCATTGCTTCTCTCAGGTCCAACAGCTGCAGGTCTTGTTGCTACAAGCCCATGGAGGTGCCTTGCCTGAAAATATAAAGTAAGTCATAGATTAATTGTAAAGGTGTATTATTTTAGGGCTTATTTGGCCTGATGGCTGTTTTCCTCTGATAGCCTATAGAGTGTCTCAGGATAGTTGGTGATGTCTAGGAAGTGATTTTGCCAAACTTGCTGAGTACTTAGGACTTAACTAGTTATATATTTTTTTTAATTTACTTTAATCCTGATCAGAACCCCTCCCTCTTCTTCTCCCAGTTCCACCTTCCCTCCCTCTTCCCAATTCCCCCCACCATCCACCCATCCTAGGATATCAAGTCTCATCAGGAGTGAGCACATTCTCTTTTTCTGCCAAGGGGAAGTGATTGAGAAACAGGCAACAGAGTCCATGTTGCTAGTTGTCCTTTAAGTAATCTGGCATATTGGAAAGAGCATGGGTTCTAGACTCCGAAATATATTAATTAGAATGCTCCTTGAAGAAGTGCTGTCTCTGCTATCTACTTATTTATTTGACTACTTAGTCATATGCATAGGTGCATGAATATTTATATTAGTCTTGGCTAAACAGCCAACATTATCATTTGGCTTCTTTCTTTGTCCATTCAGAGCTCCTTCAGGTTGACTCTTAAGTTCTTTAACAAGTCCTCAAGTGTATGAGCATTATCACAAGATGTTACAAATGATCCTCCTTGCACAGGGTCTGGAATTAACCATACCTCCAAGGAGCTTTAGTTTCTTGTATTGAAAAATGGTGTTTAGAAACTAACATTTGTGTGGTTTCTCTAACTCTGCTCCTTGTTGCTGGGCCTCGTGGGTGGGTAGAACTCAAATACCCACATGTATAATAATCTACACATTCACATTCATCTACATTTTTGTATATATCTGTATTGTTTGCATATTAAAAAACCACAGTTTTCTACTGATAACTCTTGCAGGGTTTAATGTAGTTTGACATCTTAGATTTAATTATATCTTAAGTATGCCTAAATTTTTTTTTAAGTCCAGAGAGGCTAAATATGTTACTAACTTTAAATTGTCCTTTCTTTCTCAACTCTACCTGTTCCTTTCAATTCCATCCATCTACTGATAAATCTGTTCCTAATAACAGAGTTACAGTAAATCTTAAACCCATACATTTTGAAAACATACTGTGTTCAAACCCTCAGAAGGATCACTCTCTCTCCCAGCCACATTCTCAGGGAGCAGTGATCTGGACTCCTTTCTTCCCACCACAATGAAATGGTATGGCCTCTAGACGGTTTCTAGGTTGATTTCCCCAGAAGAGCCTAACAGCCATTCTAAGTGCTGTATTCTGAATCCAGTCTCCCAGCTAGGCTGGCTACCCTCAACTCCCATGCACCTCAGTGTGTTACACACAAAGAGCTCAGGCTATAAACAAGGAAGAAAGGAGCTTAGTTAGCATGCCACAGAAGACATTTATCATTTCTCCCTCCAAAAGTAAGAAACTCAACTCACTTCATTTGCAGTCTGCATATCTATACATTCCATTCTGGTATACACACTAAGATAGTGTCAGAACTGTCTCAGAGATCCCAAGTAAAGTTATCACTATGACCAAAGCAATTTGGGAAGGAAAGAGGTCTTTTTTTTTTTCTGTTTTGTTTTGTTTTGGTTTTGTCCTAATAAGTAGTTTTTGGTTACCTTTCTAGGTGTTTGTTCCAGTGCTCAAAAGGATTAGCCATTCTCTAGGAGGGAACATGCCCTCTCCAGGTGCTTATTCTTTCCCTCATAGTAACTACCTGCAGCACCTGCATAGGATGTGAGGAGCAGAGGCCAAGAGACATGTGTATGACTTTATGAGTCCATGTTTGTCTCTGGCCTACTCATCTAGGACATTAATTTCCTCGTGGAGTGAGAGTGTCCTAGCTTGACTGGCTGTAAAATAAAAGCCAAAACCAGTTCTTCATTCTATGCAATTTCCTGATGCACTACAATTATTTCATGTTTGTTTTTTGAAGGTATGTCCATGGGAGTGCCTAAGCGTGTACATTAATAAGAGTCTCAGTGATAAAAGCATAAAAATAAAGTGTAGCCTTCTATAAAATGGGTTAAATTTTGACCCATTAGAATGGTTAAATGTTATCACTATGACCAAAGCAATTTGGGAAGGACAGAGGGGTTTTTTTTT